>NC_091066.1:24432000-24734019 GCF_000393655.2 Nicotiana sylvestris
CGAGAAGAAACAACAATCTAAACGGACTCACCTGCCGTCGAAGCGGGCAGAGACCCAGTCGAGGCACCCGACTGACTAAAAGCGGGAGTAGGAGCCCTCGCCCTCCGTAGAGCCCTTTGACATATCAACAAAAAAAGAGAAAGAATAAAAAAAAGGGTAGTATAAAGGTCAAAGCAACTAAATATCAAAATGAGTTGACTCACCGGTCGGAGAAGGTTTGCGTCCAAACTTCTCATTAAACTACGACCACTCATAGATCCCTACTATGTGAGGTAAAATTTGGCTCACCCAGTCGCAAATGTCAGCGACCAATGAAGGAGGATCCTTCTCGGCTACATATAGAAAAAGAGGGGGGAGAACAATTAAGTCACCGAAGAGAAACAACTAACAGTCAGTTAGCAAAAACACTTATGAGCGAAGTTCCACTCCTCGGGGAAACTGTTGGGGTTCGCCACCACGTGCTCCATCCTCACGTAGAAGAAATTAACCCAAAAATGACGATTTGTCTTATCGTCCATCTTCACCACCAATCACTTGGTCCTACGGTGGCAAAGGTGTATCATCGTACGGAAAACTTGGGGCGAAGATGTGAATCAGATGACAGGGGGAGATCCCGCGGTTGGCTAGCTTCGCGTACTTTATAAGCATAAGGAAAGGTTTACAGATGTACGGGGATAGCTGAGCCGGACTAACTCCATAATAGCGGCAGAAGTCCTTCTCTAAAGAAGGAAGAGGAAGCGAATAGCCAACGACGAACGGATATGCATAGAATGCGCAGTACCCTGGGTGATGAATTTGCACCACATCATCACCAGCCGAGATCAGGTCGATATGGTCTGGGATTCGCCATTTGGCCCTAAATTCAACAAGGGTCGTCACATCCATCTCAGAGATGACATGCTTAGGATCATCTTCAGGACGCTTCGAGAAGTTTGACATGAGCCTCCCCGAGCGTGGAACTATTTCATCCATAGTGGGAAAACTCTCATCTTCTGCAGCAATGGCCACTCCTTCATCATGAGAAGGCATGACCACCATTAATGGGACATGATCAGAAGCTCCCTCAAGGTTAGGAGATGCACTAGCCATTTTTTATCATGTATATGGGGAGAAATCGCAGATACGGAAGGGGTAATAATGGCAGAAAGCGCTAAAGAAGAGAGAAATAAGGATGCAAGAACTCCGAGGAGAAGAAGGTAAAGCTTGAAGATAAAATGCTTAGAAATGCAGCAAGTCAAATGGGGAGTTCTCATCCCTATTTATAAGTATACTATCACCCTAATCGAGAAAGCCAAGCGCCGCCACATTAATTTTGAAACGGAAGGAGCGGGGGAATGATGTAACGTATCTGGAACATGCGCCATAATTACACATGATGAAATGATGCCATTTCAAACTGATGTAATGGTCAGATGTGGCCCTCGAAACGCGACGTCGTCAACTCACCATAAAAATGTTACTACTCGAACTACACGCCCAGGTTTATCAAGTTGCAACTAGCGAAATCCGCCCATCGAGATCATCCAAAAACAAGCTCGACAGGGGGATGGACTAATTGTATGGGTCAAAATTTGACCAATGGAATCCGGCACAAGGATAGATTAATAAGAGGGAGGTCGTGCACAAGATTGAAGAAGCCAACTGGCGAGCTGATTAATTGGTGCCGAGGTGAGGTACTTAGGCCAATAATAATGGCTAGTTTTGTAATAAAATACTTTAGGGAAATATTCTATTGAATATTCTCTGCACCTGTACTTTAGGTTAGGCAAGGGGTATGTCCCATATAAATAGAAAGGTAGAGAGAAGAAAAAGGGGTATGTAATATTCTATATGATAAGAGCTCTCTTGAAAAGTTGACTCTCAAATATAATACAAACACCACCTTTCAAAAGAGATTCGATTTGTTGTTTATTCCATGTTTCACGTATCAAATTGGAGAAATCTTTACATATTCTCATATTCATTTGTCTTACATAATTGTGAGAGAGAGGAATCATCCACCTCATTCAATATTGGGTGAATCCTTCTTTTATTTACATTTAGTGCCATTTAATATATTTATTGCTCATTATTGTTCCCCTCTCATTCATGACAACCATAAATATATTTCAGATCTAGAAATTATTATCCTTAACTAGGATTCACCCGTTAATTTTTTTATCTAATTAGTTTAACAAAAGGTTTTATACTTTTTGGTCAAACAACCCTGACTCAGAGGCGGAGCTTGGATTTAAACCTTATGGGTTTGGGATTATAATTCTTTTAAGTTGCTGGATTCTAAATTAATAATTTGTACATAATCATTGAATTTCTCAATACAAATACAGAGTTCAAACAAAAGTTATTGGGTTCGGCTGAACCCGCAACTACTACCGTAGCTCTGCCCCTGCCTGACTCAAGTAGATCAAGAGACTACTGAACGTGTAGCCTCTATTGATTGGATAATTAATTCCCCTTGGAAATTCTTAATGCCCACTCGTTTTTGAGTCAATTCTACTAGCATTAGTGTCAAACCCGAGAATGAATTTCTACAAATTGGTTAGTTTAGTTACTAAAGAGGATAATACGGATAAGGCCTTATCACAGTCAACTCAGATTTGATTGAATCTATTTCTGTTGTAATGTAATCCCTAATAACATGTGATCTCATCTCATCCTAGTAATATAGCCTTTGTACTATAAATACTAACCTACAATAATGAGAAGCAGTGTGTGTGGAAATTCTCACAACAACTTGAGTTGTTTTATGGTATCAGAAGCATAACAAACTCCAATGAGTTAAACCCCTATCCTGGTCTATAAATATGGTTTCAGAAACTCAAATCAACTCATCTTCTACAGCAAACAACTCAATATCTCCCTCACTAGTTTGTTCAGTTATCCAACCTTCTCAAATAGTCTCCTTCAACCCAGCATCCCAACTATCATTTAAGTTAACTGGGAGCACCAATTACTCCACATGGAAAGCCCAATCACAACCTTGCTCTTCGGTTATGACTTAATTGGCTATATTGATGGATCCTCAGAGTGTCCTACTCAATTCATCATTAAAAATAATCAGCAGCTTGTTAATCCCAACTATAAACTATGGCAGTGCCAAGACAGTTTGGTACGCAATGCTATTATGGCATTTGTTGATCACTCTATTGCTCCAATGATATCACACGCAGTGACGACAAAAAATGCATGGTCTTCGTGATATTCTTGCCAATCTGCGAAAAGAAGCTCGACCAGTTGTTGACTACATGAAGGAAATCAAAACTATTGCGGATAATCTTGCCTCTAGTGGATCCCTATTAACCAATGAAGAACTCGTTATCAAAGTACTTAGTGGTCTTGGACCTGAGTTTAAGGAAATTTTAGCAGCTATTCGTGCTCGCGACAATCCTATATCTTTTGAGGAACTATATGATAAACTTCTCGCTCATGAAGTATTTGTTCAATATTAGAGCCCAAAGCTGCTGCTCCAGTTATCACAACCCAATTCAACCAGCATGTTTCAAACGCCCAAATTTCTCAGTGACGAAACTACAATAATGTTGGGAATCAAAACCCACAACGACGCAACCAAGGAGTTCCAAATTCAAACCATACCTCTAATGGTAGGAACTTTACTAGCCAAAATCAATCCTCCAAATCCTTTGGATTACGACAACGCGTTCAGTGTCAACTATGTGACAAGTATAGTCACATTGACAAAGTTTGTCGCTCTTACTCACACAGTAAATATGAATCCCAAGAAAATATGGCATCTCGCTCCTACAACAATAATGATAATTCTTGGATCATTGACTCTGGCGCATCTCATCACATGACAGACAACCTTGGGAATCTTACTTCTGCAACAGAGTTTTCAGGCAGTGATGACATAGTCATCAGAGATGGTAACAGTATTCCTATTTCACATATTGGGCAAACTACTCTTCATTATACTTCATCCGCTCTCCCTTTCACACTTGAACATGTTTTGTGCTCACCAAAGTTAAAACGTAATTTACTTTCAGTAGCTCAATTTTGTCTCCAAAATCTAACTTCTATTAATTTTTTTCCTTATTCTTATATTGTAAAGGATTTGAGCACGGGCGTGATACTGCTTCGTGGAAGGAGTAAGAATGATCTCTATGAGTGGCCAACCAACAAGTTTCCAATCAAGTCCACCACTACCTCACCACAAGCCCATTTTGTTGTCTCGCTGCCACCGGATCTACACTTATGGCATGCAAGGCTTGGTCACCCTCAACCACGAATAACCAAGACTTTTATTTCTCATTTTGGTCTCATAGTAGCTTTGAATCAACCATTTACATTTTGCAATTCATGTCTTTGTAATAAAAGTCACCAACTTCCTTTTGGCGAAACTTCTGTTAGAAGCCATAGAGCCTTTGAAATAATTTACTCTGATGTTTGGGGACCAGCTCTCATCACTTCCTTTGATAATTTCGATTTTATGTTCTATATGTTGACCACTTTACAAAATATACATGGTTATTTCCCATTAAACACAAATCTGATGTTACACAAATATTTATCAATTTCAAGAAACTAGTTGAGAATTATTTCTCCACCACAATTGGTACCTTGTATACCGATGGAGGTGGTGAATATCTTGGTCTCAAATCCTTCCTTCAAAACTCTGGCATTCAACATCTCTTGAGTCCTCCGTACACACCTCAGCTTGTCAGTACAGCAGAATGCAAGCATCATCATGTTCTTGAAACAACACTTACTATTCTTTGCTATGCTTCTATCCCTGTCAAGTTTTGGTCGCTTGCTGTCCAAACAGTTGTGTACCTTATAAGTAGATTACCAACTCCCCTCCTCAAAGGAAAGTCTCCCTTTCAGCCTTTGCTTCACCATTCTCCTAACCCTCAAAGTTAAAAGTATTTGGTTGTCTATGCTGCCCTTGGTTACGACCTTATTCAAAGAACAAACTTGACTCAAAGAGTCATCCTTGTGTGTTCATGGGCTACTCATCGTCTACGAATAGTTATGCCTATCTTGATCCAACCATCAACAAAATCTTCATATCATGCCATGTAGTGTTTGTTGAGCACATTTTTTCATTTGTCTCCATGCATACTGATCTAACCCGTGTCTCTCCCGTATTAATAACTACATGGTTATGTCCCTCGGCTCCGTCACCTATTTCTCCAACCTCTACTAGTATCCCAGTTGAATCGTCCAACCCCTTACCTCTAATTACTCAAGTCACTCATACATGGACTTCTTCAACCTCCACGGACAGTGCTTCCACCGCATCTCCTCAAGATCAGGTACATTCTTCTCCATCTCCCTCTTTAAGCTCTACTTCTTAGACCTTGGCTTCATCACCAATTATCTGCCCGAATTCTCAAACCCCATCAGCTCCTCATGCGCGACATATTATCACTAGATCCCAAAATAATATTTTCAAACCCAAGCAGGTATTTGATTATCTTGCCACAAAATCCGCTTCTTCAGTACCCTTAACTCCTAACACCTTCAAACAAGCACAAAAGTATCCCAAGTGGTGTGAAGCAATGCATGATGAGTATGCTTGTCACGACCCAAACTGATGGGCCGCGACGGGTGCCTGAGTCCTACCTGTCAAACACCCCTAAGCATGTATCTAAGATACGAGCCTGAATAACATCTGTTGAGTTACGAAAATAACATACAAAAAGGAAACTTGGCTTCAAGGCATATGTACGAATATAGGCAGAATATAGTAAGCGAGCCGACAAGGCTGCTATAGACAACTATACATCCAAAACTGAAAGCCGTCAAGGCCACATAAAACCCAACTAGACATACTATCTACAGACCTCTAATGGAATCATAACTGTACAAAGACGGGACTGAGCCACGTCAAGTGGAGCACGCCAACTCTCGCTGATCAAGGATCCTAAGAAGGAGGACTATCAGCTTGCCTACCTGTACCCGTGGGCATGAAACGCAGGCCCGTGAAATAGGGCGTCAGTACGAAATATGTATTGAGTATGTAAGGCATGAAAATTTATACGTAAAAGACATAAATGAAACATGGAATACAGAAACACATATTTAAATCTGAATAACTTTATAAATTCTGAAATGTTTATAATGTCATGCACGTGCGTATAAATGTCGTGCCATGCATAGGTATGGGTGTACATAATATCATCAATCCACTGAGGGCATCCTATCATATCATCTCGGCCACTATGAGCAACATCATCAATATATACCAGCTGATCAGGTTGTGGTGCGTATATAACGCTGTAACTATTTCCCATACCCCATATACATATATTTACATATATATGCGTATATAACGCCATCTGGTTATGGGCCAATGCATATGCATAAATGGGTGAAATGCATGAAAAATACATAATAATCTCAATATTCCTTCCGGATAAACTTTTCCAACTGCGTATTATTCTGAGACCCATGAACAGAAAATAATAATAATTTTCATGGGGAATCAAGAATATAGACACCCCTACTATTTCTATGAATAGAGTAATTTATGGAAATTGTGCGTTTACTTGTTTCTTCGGTAAAATTTGGACCATGCCAAAAGAAAGAAGGGATGACCTTAACATACATGTTCATGGAATTATTTGAACGGAATGAAGCTTCTGCTTCCGTGAAATATGTTGAACGAAATTCTGCTTGAATCCCTTGAAATTTTGAAATGAAATTGTGGTGGCTTCTTTTGAAATTTCAATCGAAATTTTAGGCTAAGGAGTTGACTTGTTGAACGAAATGATTCTGCTTTCTCACGTTTTTGGTTTTAAAACCAAAGACAGAATGCAAATGTTGTTTGATCTTTAATGAAGTGCTTACCATCTCTATTGGATAAAGCTCATAAGTCTTCATTTGATAAGACTTGTAAATTAGCCCTTTAAACCTTTTATGACACATGTAAAGGTGAATAATGAGTCACCTTAAACTAAAGGGGGGGGCTGCCACATTTCTTTTGGGGGTGATTTTGTTAATTTTTATCCACTTATTAGTTAACTGGATAATATTTCGTTACCTGGTAGTTAATCAATTACCCGCATAATTTAAAAGTTGCCTCAAATTACTTAAAATTCTATTTATTTTTAATTTACTACATATATACTCTATACATTATACTACCGTGGTCATGTGGTACCTTCATGATATTAGTTCATAATCATCGGGTATTATCGCTCGACCCTCACTTTATTCCAAATTGGCCACTTTCAACGAAACTCTTTTTTTTAATTCGTGTACCCTTTGTCCTTCAAGACACTTATTTATCGCTTGTTAAAAATAACGTAAATACGTTAACGTCAAGATGATATCATCCCTGAGTCCACGTCAGTTAACCGAAGACGAAACTTTTTATGTACGAAAACGTGAGATGTAACAATGCTGCTCTTATGAGAAATAGAACTTGGTCTCTTGTACCATCTACTTCTGCTCAGAATATTATAGGTTGTAAATGGGTGTTTTGCATTGAACATAAACCTGATGGTTCCATTGAACGCTACAAGGCTCATCTTGTAGCTAAAGGTTTTCACCAATGCCCATGAATTGATTTTCATGCTACTTTCAGTCCGGTAATTAAACATACTACTATTAGACTTATTCTTTCTCTAGCTGTGACTTACAGATGGCCTCTATACCAACTCGACGTGAACAATGCATTTTTGCAAGGAACTCTAGAGGAAACTGTGTTCATGCAGCAACCACAAGGATTTGTTGATCCTCTGCATCCAAACCATGTATGTCGCCTTCACAAGCCAATTTATGGACTTCGCCAAGCTCCTCATGCCTGGTATAATGCTCTTATGCAGTTCCTCTTTTCTTGTGGTTTCAAGAGGGCGTACTCCGACACTTCTCTGTTCATTTATCAATCCTCTAATATTCTGGTCTTTGTGTTAATTTACGTTGACGACATTATTGTCACTAGTTCTTCAAAAGATCACATTCGCTCAGTTGTGAATTCACTTGGAAGCAGATTCTCTCTCAAGGACCTTGGGCATCTTCACTTCTTCCTGAATATTGAAGTTATTCCATTCAATGATGGCCTACTTCTCACTCAAAGTAAGTTGATTGCTGATGTTCTCAGTCGCTTCAACATGCTTGAAGCTAAAGGTGTTTCCACCCTAATGTCTACCACAGAACCTCTCACTCTCAATGATGGTTCTCATGCCGCCAATGCAAAAGAATACCATCAAGTTGTGGGTTCTCTACATTACCTCACAAACACTCGGCCAGATATCTCATTCGTTGTCAATCGTTTAGCTTAGTTCCTGCATTGCCCGTCCATGAAACTGTCACGACTCCAAACCGGACCCAATTGTGATGTGCCTCTCGTGAAAACAAGGCTGTCACACCTCCTTTTTACGTACCCGCGGGGGGCAAGGGAGTTTTTTCCAATTAAAGGACAATCGAAACGGGATTGGTTTAATTATTTCAGAGCCGCCACTTGGGAGATTTAGGGTGTCCCAAGTCACCAATTTTAATCCCGAATCGAGGAAAAGAATGACTCCATATTACAGTCTGCGCACCAGAAATCCGGATATGGAATTCTGTTAACCCGGGAGAAGGTGTTAGGCATTCCCGAGTTCCGTGGTTCTAGCACGGTCGCTCAACTGTTATATTCGGCTTTATTATCTGATTTTATACAAGTGTGGACTTATGTGCAAAATTTAACTTTTAACCGCTTTTATCATTTACTGTTTTTATCAAGAATTGCAACGTTGTGAAAATGTATCTCGAACCGCGTTACAATCAATATACCCATGGTCGTCGATATATCTCGACTCGGTTGAGATTTGGATTTGGGTCACATAAATGTGCACCCGAATTAAGGAAAATAAATTGTTAAAGGCGCGCCTAAAGCAACTAGCGTCTTGTTATTTTGGGGAAAGTCGTAAAAATTCGTTAAACGGCATATCCCGAATTCTAAATACTTTAATATATACATACATCTAGAGGGCCCCGCAGCTTTGTACATTTTGTTTGTCGAGGCTCGTCTCATTCTATTTTTAAAAAAAAGGGATTTGCGACGTCATGGCCATGCATCTCGAACCACGTCACACTCAATGTACCCGTGATTAGAAACACATTTTGAATCCATCGAGATTTGGATTTGGGTCACATAAATGCGCACCCGAATTTAAGAAGGTAAAATTATTAAATACGCGCTTAAAGAGGCTATCGCGTTATTATTTCGGGAGGGCCGTGAGATTTGCTAAACGACCCATCCTGGAAACTGAATGCTTCGATAATATACATTTAACGAGGGCCCCGCAGCTCGTGCGTTTTTATTTATTTTTGTCGAGGCTCATCTCGTTCTTATTTTAAAAGGATATCCTATAGCAACTACGTTTCTTGTCGCGTTTGTCTCTACTAATTGAAACAGTAGATAGTCCTAATTAATTACGTGCTTGCAAGTTATCTATAACAGCATTCAGAAATGCTTAAAAATCAGAAACGAGTCTGCGTGCACAGTCAGCCGAACAAATAATCACGGGCCCAAATCCAGCCCATGCGTGATGGGCCAGACCTGGGCCACTGCTTGTTCGATGCGGGCCTGCTTGGTCTGTTTTGACCTGGGCTCGACCTTCATGAGGTTGAGATTGCAAGTTTTGTGTTCTTTGTCTTAACAGGTGGTTTACTAGTTATATGAGACCATTAATCAGAAAAGGAAGAACTTAGCCAATGATGTACAGTTTTCATGCTTGGCATACATTACAGCACATATTACAAAGTAAACTAAGTCTGAGATGCAACCTATTTCATTGAGAATATTTTCACCTATCAGCATACATATGTAAACTACCATTTAGCTAATCTATATTGATATACACTGGGCATACAGGCTGCTTCTATTGTCAACACAGGAATGAAAATTATCATACAAGTACATGATATCTAATATAACAATCTATGTATGAAAATCAACTTCAGGTCTTTTCTTTTTGCATTCATGCTCAATGTTCCAATTACATTTGATAGTGCATTGGTTGTGTACCTGGTATAGAGGACAAAGAAGAAAGGACTGATCAGCTGGGCAGTATGCAGTAAACACAGCAACAGTAGATACACAGCAACAACACAGCAACAAACCAACAATCACAAGTGTTTTCCACAGTCCACAGACAACCAACAATAATTTCCAGAACAAAGAAAACCAGCAGATGGTCGAGCACCAAACAAGTAATCCCAGAAGAGAGTAATGAAACAACAGAAGTAACAGAGTGTTCAATGCAGCAACACCAGCAGTTCAACAATCACAAGCAGCTCAATCAGTGCAAACAACAGAACTTGGCCAAGACAGCTTGACCAATATGAACTCTTATGTAGCTTTCAGACAGTGTTTGGTTACAATGTTTACTGGAAATTTCCTTATGTTTTCAGTTTTCTTTAAACTCACAAGACCTCTCTCAAGACTAAAAATTCCAGCCCTTTTTAAGTTCCGAAATGGCCTATTTATAAGCCAATCGACCAGTGCAGTCAAGCTGCCTGGATCCTCCATTTTGCAGACTGCCCATACCCTTTAAACCCATGCTTAAGCATCTTTTGATGCCAGCCATTTTGTTCCCCACGCCTGGCTTTTCTTTAATCAAAGGTTATGGGTTCATTTAAGTATTCATTTTAAACCCCATACTCTTGTGTCTTGTTCCCCATTGGTATTAGTTTAATCCCAAATTAGTACCCTACTTGTCAGCTCATTTAAACTAATCATTTTTGTTCTTTTCAAACCCCAGACTACCCCTGTTAAACCCTGGTTATCACTGTCTTGACCCTCTGCAATAATGGGTTATTTTGGACTTCTGAAAAATTTAAAATCGAAGCTGCCCTAGACTGAATCTTTTAGCTGTTTTGTAATGCAGTTTATAGGATAATCTCAGGCAATGTCGAGCATTCAGTCAGTGACATGGTTCATTTAGTCATGTGAAATTATTAGCTTATTTGATCCATTAGTTATAGAGAACTAATCGACGACATTTATCGAGTCGACTATACTAATTATAACAGGTAATAATCAATCGTTCAAATAAACAAACACATACAGGGACCTAAAGGGCTTCGGACAACTTTGGTCGATCACTGGGAACCTATATAAGTTATTTATGCGACGACTATCCTAATCGGACATGCTTATCACAGGATACATTTAAATCATACACAGAAAACAATCGACCAAATAAACAGGTCTTTGACAGAGATGGAAGAAATTAAGAAAACTATCAGAAAATAACAAACAAACACAACAAAGCATGCTAACGACTTAATTGGCAGTTGAATAAACAAAAAGGAAAAGAAAAACTTACCGAAAAATGTTTAAACCAAACTGACCCAAAACTGACTCCACTTTGACCATTTGAAGCCGAACAAACTTTAATCAGGGTGTTCTCACATGAGAACACCTTGATTAAGGTCTATTAGACCTCGAACCCTTGTTAAGGTCGGCTGGATTCCAAGGCTATCCGTGTTCTAGGTTTTGGATTCTCAGATCTGGTTTTTGGGGAGTTGTGGGTAGATTCGGACCAAACCAAGTTTGGTTTGGTCACGAAGGAGGGTCAGGGGAGTGTCTGGTATGAAGATGGGGTGGTTTGGTATAGATCAGAGTTTCGACTCAAATCTTCAAATGAAGATTCGAGACGAAGGAAGGTGATTCGAGGCAAATGGATAGCAGATCCATGTTTAGGACAGTGAGGTGGTCCTAGGGTGTTCAGGAGGTGGCCACCGGCGTCCATGCCGCCGGCTTTAATGGCGAGGGAGATGGGGCGGCTAGGGTTTCTAATGGGAGGTCTGGGTTTGAGCTTGGGGACGATGGGATGGGGTGTTCGTATAGGGGGCGTGGGGTGTAAGGGAAGGCTTATATATGGTCTAGGGGTTTAGATCTGAGCCGTTGGATCAGATGATCTCAACGGCTTGGATCTGATGGTGAGGGGTGAGACGAAGCCGTTTGGTATTAAAACGGTGTCGTTTGGGTTTAAGTGATGGATTGGGTTGGACCGTCTAAACAGGTCGGGTCACGGGTGCGTATGTGGACCGTTGGATCAAGAGGCTTAGACGGCTCAGATCGACTTGCCTAAAACGGCATCATTTCGGGAGGTGCCTGGGCAGGCCTGGTCTGGACCGGGTCCTTGGTCGGTTTTAGGCCTATTTTTATTTCATTTTCTGGGCCCAAATCAATCTTTTCTTTGTTTTCTTATTTTGAAACAAAAATGAAATAACAAAAGTAAATAATGAAACAAAAAATGAAATTAAAACAAACAACCATGTGACACTTCAACACAATTATCACACCAAATTAAAATATTTAAGCAAGTTAAATCACAACCTAGAACGAACGACGCCTATATTTTTTGAATTTTCGTTCTTTTTAACGACCGAATTACGATTTTGACTACCCTGACAGACATGCTTTTGTATTTTGATCGGTAAGATTAAATGCAAAATGGGCAGATCCACACATGACTAACAACACCTGTCACGGAAAAACGACAAATTGTACAGTGAGGCCATTTATCACTATTTTTTGTTTTCCTTTTTGAGTGATTGCTCGTGAAGCAAAAATCACGTGCTTACAGCTGCCCCTCTTTGCCCGAAGACACGAAGGGTTTTCGCGCAAAGATAAAGCGAGCGATTTTTGCCCGTCCGAATACTCCGTGTGAAGCATTTTTTGAAAAAGATTTGACCGAACCTTTGCTTCAGAGGTTTCCTACATATCCTGGGCTGAACAGGAATCAGGTCAATGTAGTTCGGGAAATTTTGGTAGCTGGGACTACCGTGTGACTGTAGTGCTCGCTGCTGTTGTGCGCTGTTGCATGCTGCTGTAGGATGCTACTGCTCACTGATCTCCTTGTTACATTGTTCTTGAAAGGAAAAACAAGAAGCTAAGCTAGAGTGTGAGATCTCATCTATCTTCAACTTGTTCTTGTTGCCTTGCTTTCTTGTCGGCTAACGCTTTCCTCTGATGCCTTTATTTTGCGAGCTTGGGAGATGATGCTGGTCCTTCACCTTTTTTGAATGCCAGTTTTCATCACTTTGCTTGATCTGCTGGGAGCATGGCCCTCTTCTTTAATTCTTCCAATGGTTTCTTCAGTGGTATCACAGTTTGTTATGTTGGGCGTGCTATAACGTGGGCGACCTAGAACTTAAATGTATTCCCGCATTTTACTGGTGGGCGACCTAGAACTTAAATGTATTCCCGCATTTTACTGGTGGGCGACCTAGAACTTAAATGTATTCCCGCATTATACTGGTGGGCGACCTAGAACTTAAAAGTATTCCCGCATTTTACTGGTGGGCGACCTAGAACTTAAATGTATTCCCGCATTATACTGGTGGGCGACCTAGAACTTAAATGTATTCCCGCATTATACTGGTGGGCGACCTAGAACTTAAATGTATTCCCGCATTATACTGGTGGGCGACCTAGAACTTAAATGTATTCCCGCATTATACTGGTGGGCGACCTAGAACTTAAATGTATTCCCGCATTATACTGGTGGGCGACCTAGAACTTAAATGTATTCCTGCATTATACTGGTGGGCGACCTAGAACTTAAATGTATTCCCGCATTATACTGGTGGGCGACCTAGAACTTAAATGTATTCCCGCATTATACTGGTGGGCGACCTAGAACTTAAATGTATTCCCGCATTATACTGGTGGGCGACCTAGAACTTAAATGTATTCCCGCATTATACTGGTGGGCCGACCTAGAACTTAAATGTATTCCCGCATTATACTGGTGGGCGACCTAGAACTTAAATGTATTCCCGCATTATACTGGTGGGCGACCTAGAACTTAAATGTATTCCCGCATTATACTGGTGGGCGACCTAGAACTTAAATGTATTCCCGCATTATACTGGTGGGCGACCTAGAACTTAAATGTATTCCCGCATTATACTGGTGGGCGACCTAGAACTTAAATGTATTCCCGCATTATACTGGTGGGCGACCTAGAACTTAAATGTATTCCCGCATTATACTGGTGGGCGACCTAGAACTTAAAAGTATTCCCGCATTATACTGGTGGGCGACCTAGAACTTAAAAGTATTCCCGCATTATACTGGTGGGCGACCTAGAACTTAAATGTATTCCAATTGTTTCCCCGTTCTTCCGAGGAAATTTTGACAATCGGCAGAAAATTTTCTGCCCCGGTTTTTGGTGAATTCCCTGGCGTTGCATCTTGCTGCCATCATCAATCCTTTGTTTTCCTGCAGCAGACAAAAGGATTTAATTAGTTTTCATCGTGGTGGTAGAGGGTGCCTTTCTGGCGGATGATTTTTCCTTTCTTCTCTTTTTCTTGCTCTATGTCCCCATAATTGATTAGTGGGCAGAGTTGCCTGCTGGGGATCTCTAGCCTGCTGGGGATTGGCTTTCAATTAATCCCCTTTTCTGCTTTCTCTTTAAGCACATGCTGTGGGAGTCTGCTTTTAACTCCCGACACCACTTCCTTTAGGAGCTTACTTCCTCCAAAATTGCCGGGCACGATCACTGCATTGCCTGGGATCGGCTTTTAAGACTGTTTGTACTATCCTACATTGGATAAATTCCCCTCCGGTTTCTGGTAGTAAGCTTTGAAAAATCCTTTCAAGACAAATTTTAGGAAAAGAAATAAAAGATAGAAAAAGGAGAAAGTCTTTCTGAACCAATATTTGGTGGGAGAAGAAACTCAAAAGAACTTATCTGGAGGACATGACTGGTCCCCGTGATCATGACGTGCACCACAGATTCCCGACCCAGTCTATTTGTACCAATCGATTTGCCCGATGGTCTGATTTGCTGGAGATGATAAAGGAGTGTCCATTTCGTTTCGAATGTGGTAGCTTTTGTTGATCTGTCTTGTCGCCTCATAGTGCCCTTCGAGGGGTTTTCACTAATGAGACTCTCTCTTTTCTCTCATCTCCCGGCGCCTTATGGTGCCTGTGAAGGTTTTCACCAATAAGACTCTCTCATTTCATATCTCTCATCTTACATCGCCTTTCGGTGCCCGTGAAGGTTTTCACCGATAAGACTCTCTCATTTTATTTCTCTCATTGAAGAATCGGGGTGTTATCGATACGACCCTCTCTTCTGGAGATCCCTTTGACCATCAATTCAATCCCAGTCTCATGATCTCTTCTTTACTAGGGATCGGTGTATTATTCTCGGCCTTATTAGCCTGACTTGGTATCTCTTGGACATTGATCGGGAGGTCTTTTGGACGTTGATGTTGCTTTTGGTGTGGGGTTAAAGAAAGGCTATAAAAATGAAAATAATTTGATGGGTGATGTGCTACAACTTTTGGAATCAGACCTTTGTTGGAACTTAAAACATAACCTCTGCCCCAGTTTTCTTGCTTGGGGAATTTATTTTTTACACTTATGTTGAGCTATGTGCGTTACGTACATTGTGCCTATTATGCGCACTTATGTACATTATGCATCATATATTCACTATGATGCACATTATGACCGAGCCGTGAGGCGCCTACGTATCCTCTTCGAGGAATCAGGTCAAACGTAGTTCCCACGGTTTTGTATTTCTTATGATTTTATCTTCCTTTTTCTTTTCCTTCTTTTCATTTTCTTTTTCTTTTCTTTTTTCCTTTTTTTTCTTCTTTTTTTTTCATGTCTTTTCCATTAGTGATTCCAAAAGAGGGGTATAAAAGAATAACTTAAGGCTCAAAGGGGGAAGCAGGGGTTAAAAGTGTTTGGATAGAAGAAAGAATTGCCTCCGTCATCTCATTATCCAATAAATGCCAAATACAAATAAATAAACCAAAAATTGCCATAATTAAAGAAATTACGCATAATATCTCTTGACCGCATCTGAATTGATAGCCATGTCGACACATCTACCTTCGACATCTGTCAAACACAAAGCACCGTTGGACAATACTCTGGTTACGATATAAGGCCCTTGCCAATTTGGGGCGAATTTGCCTTTTGCCTCGACCTGATGTGGGAGGATCTTCTTCAATACCTGCTGCCCTACTTCAAACTTCCTGGGGCGCACCTTCTTATTATATGTTCTTGCCATTCTCTTCTGGTACAGCTGACCATGGCACACTGCTGCCAATCTTTTCTCATCTATCAGGCTCAACTGTTCCAATCGAGCTTTGACCCATTCATCATCATTAATCCCGGCTTCAGCGACAATTCGGAGGGACAGAATTTCGACCTCCGCCGGTATTACGACTTCAGTTCCGTACACCAACAAATAAGGAGTTGTACCTATGGAAGTACGGACAGTAGTGCGGTAACCCAACAAAGCAAAAGGTAATCTCTCGTGCCATTGTCTGGATCCTTCCACCATCTTTCGCAGTATCTTCTTGATATTCTTATTGGCTGCTTCGACCGCTCCATTCGCCTTGGGACGATATGGGGTGGAATTGCGGTGTGTAATCTTGAATTGTTGGCATACCTCTCTCATCAGGCTGCTATTAAGATTCGCACCGTTATCCGTGATGATCACTTTTGGGATCCCAAATCTGCAGATGATATGGGAATGGACAAAGTCCACCACTGCCTTTTTGGTTACTGATTTGAAGGTTTTAGCCTCAACCCATTTGGTGAAGTAATCAATGGTCACTAGAATGAACCTATGACCGTTGGATGCTGCCGGCTCGATGGGCCCAATGACATCCATGCCCCATGCCACAAACGGCCAGGGTGCTGACATCGTATGTAACTCCGTTGGCGGAGAATGAATCAAATCTCCATGTATCTGGCACTGATGGCATTTCCTTACGAAAGTGATACAGTCGTGTTCCATGGTGAGCCAATAACACCCTGTTCGAAGGATCTTTCTTGCCAATACATATCCGCTCATGTGTGGCCCACAAACTCCAGCATGTACCTCTGCCATAACCGTCGTTGCTTGACTGGCATCTATGCATCTCAACAATCCCAAATCCGGGGTTCTTTTGTACAATACTCCTCCACTGAGGAAGAAACCATTCGACAAACGCCGAAGGGCTCTTTTTTGGTCTCCAGAGGCATGTTCTGGATATATCCCCATTCTGAGGTATTCCTTGATATCATGAAACCAGGGTTCGCCATCTGCTTCTTCTTCTATGGCATTGCAGTAGGCGTGCTGATCACGGACCTGGATGTGTAGAGGATCAACATACATTTTGTCAGGGTGGTGCAGCATTGATGCTAAGGTGGCCAAGGCATCCGCAACCTCATTGTGAACTCTCGGGATGTGTTTGAACTTCACCGATCGAAATTGCTTGCTCAGATCATGCAAGCATTGTCGGTATGGTATGAGTTTTAGATCTCGTGTTTCCCATTCACCCTGAATTTGATGTACCAAGAGGTCCGAGTCTCCCAAGACCAAGACGTCTTGGACATGCATGTCGGCAGCCAAGTGCAGACCCAGAATACAAGCCTCATACTCGGCCATATTGTTGGTGAAATAGAAGCGTAGTTGAGCCGTAACAGGATAATGGCGTCCTGTTTCAGAAATGAGTACTGCTCCTATTCCAACCCTTTTTGCGTTTGCAGCTCCATCGAAGAAAAGCTTCCAACCTGGTTCCTCAGGTAGTTCCAACTCATTTGTATGCATCACCTCTTCGTCAGGAAAATACGTTCTTAAGGGCTCGTATTTTTCATCAACGGGATTCTCCTCCAAATGGTCTGCCAGCGCCTGGGCTTTCATGGCCGTCCTCGTCACATAGATGATATCAAACTCTGTGAGCAGAATTTGCCATTTTGCCAACCTTCCCATGGGCATAGGTTTCTGAAAGATATACTTCAATGGGTCCAAACGGGATATGAGATAAGTAGTATACGAAGACAGGTAGTGCTTCAACTTCTGAGCTACCCAAGTTAAGGCACAACATGTTTTCTCGAGTTGAGTGTACTTGACCTCATGTACTGTGAATTTCTTGCTAAGATAGTAGATGGCCTGCTCCTTCCTTCCTGTGTCATCATGTTGCCCCAATACACAACCAAATGAATTTTCCAAGACCGTTAGGTAAAGAATTAAGGGCTTCCCAGGCTTCGGCGGGACCAATACGGGTGGATTAGACAGATACCCTTTGATTTGGTCGAAGTCCTCCTGACACTCTGCCGTCCAACCTACCGCAACATCCTTTCTCAGCAACCGAAATATGGGCTCACAAGTTGCTGTGAGTTGGGCGATGAACCTGCTGATGTAATTGAGTCTACCCAGCAAACTCATTACCTCTGTTTTGTTCCTTGGCGGTGGCAAATCTCGGATGGATTCAATTTTGGATGGGTCTAACTCAATTCCCCGTCGACTGACGATGAATCCTAGCAGCTTTCCTGATGGAACCCCGAATGCGCATTTGGCCGGGTTGAGCTTGATATCATACCTTCGGAGTCTTTGGAAAAATCTCCTTAGGTCTGCTACATGGTCTTCCTGACGCCAAGATTTGATGATCACATCATCGACGTACACCTCGATTTCTTTGTGTATCATGTCATGAAACACAGCAGTCATTGCTCGCATGTATGTTGCCCCGGCGTTCTTCAATCCGAACGGCATTACCCGATAGAAGTAAGTCCCCCATGGCGTAATAAACGCTGTTTTTTCCGCATCTTCCTCGTCCATTAGGATCTGATGATAACCCGCATAGCAATCTACAAAGGATCCGATCTCGCGCCCCGCGCAATTATCGATCAAGATATGGATGTTGGGCAATGGAAAATTGTCCTTGGGACTTGCTTTGTTGAGGTTGCGGTAGTCGACGCACACCCTGATTTTTCCATCCTTCTTTGGGACTGGTACCACATTGGCCAACCACTCGGGATATCGAGTGACCCGAATGACCTTCGCTTGCAACTGCTTAATCACTTCTTCTTTGATCTTTACACTCATTTCTGTTTTAAATTTCCTTAGTTTTTGCTTGACCGGAGGGTATGCCGGGTCAGTGGGCAATTTGTGAACCACTAAATTGGTGCTTAATCCAGGCATATCGTCATATGACCATGCAAAAACATCTTTGAATTCCATGAGGGTTTTGATCAATTCTTCTCTGACATTCGGCTCAATGTGGATGCTAATTTTGGTCTCTTGGACGTTATCAGCGTCTCCTAGATTCACAGCCTCAGTGTCATTTAGGTTAGGCTTGGGTTTCTCTTCAAATTGGCACAGTTCTCGGTTTATCTCTTCGAAGGCTTCACCTTCGTCACATTCAGATTCATCATCACGAACGACCTCTTGCATCATTGAGTCGGATTCAGATTGATTTATTAGACTAGGTCGAAGATCCGCTGTGCATGCCATGTCATTAGAACCAGTAAAAAGAGAACTGTTCAGAAAGAAAAAGAACAAAACAAAATTAAAATGGGACAAAAGAAAAGAACTTTATTAAACTTGCGGGATAAAAGGGTTCACACTTTTACAAAAACGAAAGTAAAATTTGGATTACACCCTTGAATAATCCGGACAAAACAAAACACACAAAACATAAATCAAAGCCTACTACCAAGACTCCCCTCGGACAGGAAGAGGAGTAACTGTCCAATTGTTGGTCTTGGCCTCAGGCCCCACAAACTGTATCTCTGCTCTGCTGGAACCTTCTCCAGCTTCCACCATACTGACATCCGCGAATAGCCTCTCAAAACTCTGATTCAGGTCTTCATTTATACCGATCAAAGGTCCTAGAATCTTTGGGACCGGTGACCCCTTGGCACTTGCTTTAACAAAAGACCTTGAGAGGCGTGGCACTGGTTTAGGCAGAAACCAAACCCTCTTCTTCATTTTTCGCGCTTGCTTCCTATCTGCTGCGGTTGGTTTGAACCCTAATCCGAAAGTTTCCAGATTTTTAGGAAGGGAGACAGGTTGGACAATCCCTTGAAGCTCGACTCCCAGGCCTTTTCCCGGCACAAATCCATTACCCAGCATTTCTGAGACCATCATGACTGTTGCGGCAGCTACCCTAGGGTGCGGGATGATTTCTCCTTCAGAAATTTTGTTGGCCGACCCTGTATCGAAAATCTGGTAGACCCAAGGACCTTTGTCATCAGCGGTCTCTATGAAAGGTACAATGGTTCCGCCCATGGTGCACGTTGTATCCTCGCCGTGTAACACGACCTCTTGTCTTTCCCACTCGAACTTCACCATCTGATGTAGGGTGGAAGGCACCGCTTTGGCTGCATGAATCCAGGGTCGTCCCAACAGCAGGTTATAAGATACTGTGGCGTCCAACACCTGGAATTCCATGGTAAACAGGACCGGACCAATGGTCAGTTCAAGTACAACATCCCCTACAGTAGCTGTTCCGTTTCCGTCAAACCCTCGGATACAGATACTGTTCTTGTGGATCCTTCCGTGGTCGATCTTTAACTGGTTCAAGGTAGATAGTGGGCAAATATTGGCGCTTGAGCCGTTATCCACCAATACTCGAGTTACCACCGAGTCTTCACATTTGACAGCTAGGTATAGAGCTTTGTTATGCTCCGTACCTTCCACCGGCAGGTCATCATCTGAGAATGTTACCCTGTTCACCTCGAAAATCTTGCTGGCAATGGTTTCCAGGTGGTTTACAGAAATCTCACTGGGTACATGAGCTTCGTTCAATATCTTCAACAGGGCCCGACGATGCTCCTCAGAATGGATCAGTAACGACAACAGTGAGATCTGGGCCGGTGTTTTTCTCAGCTGTTCGACCACAGAATAGTCTTGTACTTTCATCTTCCTCAGGAACTCTTCAGCCTCTTCTTCGGACACAGGTTTCTTGGTTGCAACTGGGTTGGCTCTTCTTAGCTCCGCCGGAGCAAAACATCGACCTGATCGAGTCAACCCTTGCGCTTCACAACTGACTTCTTCCACCTGTTTTCCCTTGTACATCACCACCGCCTTTTCATATTTCCAAGGCACAGCCCTGCTGTCAATCATTGGCAGTTGGACCACAGGTTTTATGGTCACCAGTTCTCTACATACCCCTTTTAACACGACTGTCGGTGTGGGCGGGATCCCTGATACTACCAACTTGCTTGGCTCGGGTTTGCTTGTTATGGCGGACGGGCTCTTTCCCAATATCACTACCGGCTTGACGCCTTCTCCCTGCGACTGTACACTCGTTCCTCCACTGGTTGAGACTTCTTTCGGGGCGGCTTGGATCATCATCACTGTTTGTGAGGGTTTTCTCAATTCTCCTCCCTCACACACCAACTCAATCATGTGAGTTTCGTGGTGCGCTGGCAGTGGGTTTTGGTTGATGTTAGGAGCTTCTGGTGTCTGGACCTCGATCTTATTGGTGTCGATAAGATCCTGTATGGCATGCCTTAACTTCCAACACTTCTCGGTGTCATGCCCGAGCATCCCTGAGCAGTATTCACAACTTATTGATCGATCCAAATTCTGAGGTGGGGGATTTGGTTCTCGAGTCTGGACAGGACTAACCAAACCCAATTGCCTCAGCTTGTGGAACAAAGCGGTGTAGGTTTCTCCCAGCTCCGTGAAGGTTCTCTGCTTCCGCAACCTGTCATTCCTAGCATCTGGATTTCCCCAAAAACCTGCCCCTGAGGGGTTTCTATACGCCCTTGGTGGAGGGTAGGTGTTTTGTGGTGGTGCATATATGTTCTGGGGAGCCGGTGCGCGCCATTGTGGGCGAACCGGAGGCTGAGTGTATGCCTGGGCTTGGTGTACGGAACAATGTGGTTCTCGAGGTGGATAGAAATTTTGTGGTGGGTTGTATGGGTATTCTGACCTGTGAGGTCTGGGTTGGTTGTAGTGTGGCCTGCCAGCCCTGGACCAACTGCCTGCCTCGATCGTGGCAACCTCTTCTTTCTTTCTTCTCAACGCACCTCCCGTGCCGTTTTGAATAGCCTGGGTTGTGGCCTTGAGTGCCGAATAGTTCAAGATCTTGTCAGACCTCAAACCCTCTTCTATCATGACCCCTATCTTGACCACCTCGTTGAAAGATTTTCCAACCGTTGTCACCAAGTGACCAAAGTAGGTTGGATCCAATGTCTGCAAAAAATAGTCCACCATCTCTCCCTCTCTCATGGGAGGATCGACTCTAGCTGCTTGTTCTCTCCAGCGGAACCCGAACTCGCGAAAACTTTCCCCGGGTTTCTTCCCAGTTCTCAATAATGTGAGACGGTCAGGGACTATCTCGAGATTGTACTGGAAATGACCTGCAAAAGCCTGCGCCAGATCATCCCACGTGTACCACCTGCTGGAATCCTGCCTGGTATACCATTCTAGTGCAGATCCGCTCAGACTTTGGCCGAAATAAGCTATCAACAGCTCATCCTTGCCGCCTGCCCCTCTCATTTTGCTACAGAATCCCCGCAAATGTGCCATGGGATCACCGTGCCCTTCATATAAATCAAACTTAGGCATCTTGAACCCAGCCGGGAGTTGGACGTCTGGGAAAGGGCACAGATCTTTGTATGCTACGCTGACTTGATTGCCCAATCCGTGCAAGTTCCTGAAGGACTGCTCCAGGCTTTTGAACTTTCTCAACACTTCATCCTGTTCAGGAGCCTTAACCGGCTTCTCAACCTCTGCGGGCACTTCCAAATGTGGATTGTAAGCCTGTGGTTCGGGGGCATGAAACGTAGGCTCGGGGGGATAGTATTGTGCATCGTGAGCCTGAAACAATGGCTCACTGGACGTCCTTTGCAAAGGGGCTGATGTTGGTCCCACAAAAATGGGAATATTGGGTGTTGGGAGAGGTTGATGGGGTGGTGGAGCTTGGGAATCATGAGGGCTTCTTTCTTGATGATAAAGGGGATTTGGACGGCTTGTGGAAGGGCCAGAGTGAGGGTATTCCGGCATGTGTCCCAGTGTTTCAGGGCTCTTTTGTGTTTTGGCTAGGGCTAGCTGCATTGCATTCATCTCTAGTCCCATCCTTTCAATCTTTTCCATCGCTTCTTTTAGCAACTGGCTCATTGGCCTTTCTTCCTCATTACTATTCTCTGAAGTAGTCATGCTTGTTGCTACCGGTCCTTTGGATCTGGTTTGGTATGAGTGTGTTGCCAGAGTTCTTTAACAACTAACTTGTCTGGATCAGACAACAACAAACTTTGTTAGCGTTAGATTTTAACAGATTTGATCATAACACATAGAGGATGCAATGCACCTAGGCAGTTAACCGTTTCTACATGCTTTGCTTCAAACAACATGCGTCATCCCGGTTTGCTCATTCGTCCCTTTAAAGTATTTTGGGAAACCCTGCGTTTTATTTTATTTGTATTTTCTTTTCTTTATTTATTAAAAGCGGTCGAATCTTATGGGGATTGCCTACGTATCACGTCCCCGCGTGAATCAGACCAGGTGTAGTTCTGCTTCAAAGTAAAGACACATAGAAATTCTTCTGGAATCACTCAATATCATTATCGAAAATTGCTATTACACATTACTTTAACAAAATAGCAACAGTACAGACTCCACGGTTTTAAACTTGGTTTGAGGAAAAGAAAACAACATATGGGGAAACAACAAACAAAACGAACAAGACTCGATCAAAGACTAATTTTCCAACTTAGGGACCCACGAGGAATCTTTCGGCCCTTTCGCGGCCCTAGGTGTAAGGTCTCTTTGCAAGCTCTTCAACTCTTTCATAATCCGGTGGACGCAGCCCATGATGGAGACAATGAGGGTTTCCCGAGGTGTTTGTTCGCATGCCAAGCATTTCAGGTAGATGTAATGCCCGATCTCGTCAATTCTTGCTCGAATGTTGTCCCTTTCTGCGAACAACTGCCTCATCTGTCGGCTCTTTAATCCTAGCGTTTGTGCATTGGTGGCGAGCTGATCCTGGAACATCTCCATTTGCCTTTCCATCCTGGTCATTGCATTGTAATAGCGTCTTCTGTCGGCTTGGGCATTTTGTGTTTGCTTGAAGATCCGCTCTTGCAGAGCGGAATTTGTTTCCTTTACCGCTTTGACGCTCAGTTCACAATCCCTCATGACCTGCTGTAGGCGCTTCCTCCGGGCCATTGTACCTTTTGCCCATTTGACCTTCATCCTTGCTATGCAAGCCTCTGATTGGTCTAATTCTTCTTGGCTCTGGATGACCTGATTTCTCAAACTGGCTATCAATCTTTCGTCGGAGCAACGCTTCTGTCGGTCGATGTTATTCTTACTGGCTTGGCGAAGGCGGGCCTTCAGGGTTTGGTTCTCTTGGGCTAGCTTGTCTTTTTCAGCCTGCTCCTGGGCGACTTGCACGTTGTTTTCGAATACAATCCTTTCAACTTGTCGTTTTAGCTTCCTGATTTCAACCAGGTAACCTTCCTCTTTTGCGAGCCAGTCCCATTGTTCTTGTGATGACTCAACAAAATCTTGGAGGTGAGGCCGTTTGGTTGGCCGTTCCACAATGTTCTTCTTGTTATGCCAAGCGAGATAGGCCGGCGAGACTTCACCCCTAGACACATCACCTACCCGAGTATTTGCCGTCAGGTACTAGCATTCACTCCATATGCAACGAACTGTCTTTTCAGGAAATTGGCCGTCACTGCTGACCTCGACTGCATAAGTGCTGAGATCTTCGTCCGGGTGTAGTACTTGACATCTTCCCAACTGTCTCATTACCCTGTAAGGGGCATAAGGTTGAATACCCCTGAGTCCCATCAAGAGGAAGTGAGGACCAGTGGCGGGCATGTATATGATTTCTTCCACAGAAAGCCAACCCAAAGTCCAGTTTATTTGGTCTGCGGTGATGATCCCGGAGATAGGATATCCATTCTTCAAACCCTCCCGGTGATCGGAAACCTGAAACCCTTAGGTTATAACCCTCGATGCAGCCCCCATTTGTAGACATGTAGCGCATATACTGAGGATGGTGACACAAGTGTTCGATCATCCACATCTGTAATAACAAGTTGCACCCCTCGAAAAAGTCTGTTCCGTCCTTACAAGCCGTGAGGGCTCGGTACATTTCTGACACTATCATAGGGGCAAGGATGCTTTTATCGTTGGTAATCAGGACTTTGACGATTCCAGCCACTTTCAGGTCGATATTTCTATCTTTTCGGGGGAACACCACAAGGCCCAAAAATGCCACCATAAAAGCGAACCGCCTATGCTCATTCCATTTTACCAGATTTCCCCTGCTGCAAACACCACTTTCTGGATCATTAAATCCTCTTATGCTCCCGTACCTCTGGTATATGAATTGTAGGGTAGAAAAACCTCTATCTAGTTCAACGTACGGGACTCCCTTGCTTATCTTCAACAGATCCATGATTTTGTGTGAATTCACAGCTCTTGGAGCGATCAGGTATTTGTGTCTCAAACCTTCAGTGACGTCCATGTAACCCGCCATTTCTTCGAAGGTTGGGGTGAGTTCAAAATCCGAGAAACAGAACACGTTGTGGGCCGGATCCCAAAATGTAACCAAAGCCTTTATGATGTCGCACCGAGGCCTGACGTTCAACAAATTAACCAAACCTCCCAGGTGCAGTTTGATCTTGTCTTGCTCTGACTTTTCCAAATCCTCCCACCATAATCGCACTTCCAGAGGGATTTTGCTTCTAACTGTTACCGGCAAACTTGGACTTATGCTCATTCTGCATGTTTATTGGGGTGATTAAGCAAAGATCCAGACTCATTGGACTCAAATACCAAATTGACACACCCTTTTTTTTCCTAGAAAAACGAAATTTGGTTGTTTCCGAAAAGTATGATGTCACCTTAAAAACTTTCGTTCTTTGGATTGTACCTATATTTTGAAAAACAAGTTGAGCCCGATGGGGGTTGCCTACGTATCTCGCACCCTGCGAGAATCAAACTGACGTAGTTCAGGCATAAGCCGAATTTTGGAGACACGCTATTTTTCTCTTAGAAATGAATCAAAGACTCTTACTTTCTAAAACAAATTAATAAGACACACATTTTTTCTTTTTTTTTTCAAAATTCTGGCAGAGCTTTAACCATTTTCTGGGTATTGATCTTTCAAGAATAATTATCTCCCTATCCGTTATTCTTTTTTTTTCTTATTTTTTCAAGCATTCCCGATATTCAGAAACTGGTCAGCATGCAAGCCTTGAAACAAGTAAATGCATAAAGCAAGCAGGATGTAGCAGGATAGTCTTTATTCTCATGTTGCTTGTCCTAGACGGACCCAGCCCCTGTGCTGAGTCCCCTAAGTCAAATGCATATGATGCAAATAAGCGTTCCTACTAGGGATCCGGCATGAAGTTAAGTTATACTAAGCTGTAAAACCTAGGTGTTTGTTCTAGACCTGGCTTACCCGAGCGGACAACTCGAGCCAAGGATGGGAGCTGTGTACCGGTAACCAAAAGGCCATCCGATTTTGCAACTCCTCCGAAGCCACGACCAGCGTGCGCTCCTCAAGAGAGAAGAGAAGGGTTTTGGCACAGTTTATATGTACAGTTCAAACAATATCAAAGCAATTAAAGCAGCATTTGGCACATTAGGCGCGAACACGCAAAAATCAGATAATAAATAAAGCCAAATAATAACAATTATTTTAAGCTCGAATTCTTAACCCTGAACCAGTGGTTCTGGGTTCCGAGTTCCCCAGTGGAGTCGCCAGAGCTGTCACACCTCCTTTTTACGTACCCGCGGGGGGCAAGGGAGTTTTTTCCAATTAAAGGACAATCGAAACGGGATTGGTTTAATTATTTCAGAGCCGCCACTTGGGAGATTTAGGGTGTCCCAAGTCACCAATTTTAATCCCGAATCGAGGAAAAGAATGACTCCATATTACAGTCTGCGCACCAGAAATCCGGATAAAGAATTTCTGTTAACCCGGGAGAAGGTGTTAGGCATTCCCGAGTTCCGTGGTTCTAGCACGGTCGCTCAACTGTTATATTCGGCTTTATTATCTGATTTTATACAAGTGTGGACTTATGTGCAAAATTTAACTTTTAACCGCTTTTATCATTTACTGTTTTTATCAAGAATTGCAACGTTGTGAAAATGTATCTCGAACCGCGTTACAATCAATATACCCATGGTCGTCGACACACTTTGACTCCGTTGAGATTTGGATTTGGGTCACATCAATGTGCACCCGAATTAAGGAAAATAAATTGTTAAAGGCGCGCCTAAAGCAACTAGCGTCTTGTTATTTTGGGGAAAGTCGTAAAAATTCGTTAAACGGCAAATCCCGAATTCTAAATACTTTAATATATACATACATCTAGAGGGCCCCGCAGCTTTGTACTTTAAAAAAAAAAGGATTTGCGACGTCATGGCCATGCATCTCGAACCACGTCACACTCAATGTACCCGTGATTAGAAACACATTTCGAATCCGTCGAGATTTGGATTTGGGTCACATAAATGCGCACCCGAATTTAAGAAGGTAAAATTATTAAATACGCGCTTAAAGAGGCTATCGCGTTATTATTTCGGGAGGGCCGTGAGATTTGCTAAACGACCCATCCTGGAAACTGAATGCTTCGATAATATACATTTAACGAGGGCCCCGCAGCTCGTGCGTTTTTATTTATTTTTGTCGAGGCTCATCTCGTTCTTATTTTAAAAGGATATCCTATAGCAACTACGTTTCTTGTCGCGTTTGTCTCTACTAATTGAAAACAGTAGATAGTCCTAATTAATTACGTGCTTGCAAGTTATCTATAACAGCATTCAGAAATGCTTAAAAATCAGAAACGAGGCTGTGTGCACAGTCCGCCGAACAAATAATCACGGGCCCAAATCCAGCCCATGCGTGATAGGCCAGACCTGGGCCACTGCTTGTTCGATGCGGGCCTGCTTGGTCTGTTTTGACCTGGGCTCGACCTTCATGAGGTTGAGATTGCAAGTTTTGTGTTCTTTGTCTTAACAGGTGGTTTACTAGTTATATGAGACCATTAATCAGAAAAGGAAGAACTTAGCCAATGATGTACAGTTTTCATGCTTGGCATACATTACAGCACATATTACAAAGTAAACTAAGTCTGAGATGCAACCTATTTCATTGAGAATATTTTCACCTATCAGCATACATATGTAAACTACCATTTAGCTAATCTATATTGATATACACTGGGCATACAGGCTGCTTCTATTGTCAACACAGGAATGAAAATTATCATACAGTACATGATATCTAATATAACAATCTATGTATGAAGATCAACTTCAGGTCTTTTCTTTTTGCATTCATGCTCAATGTTCCAATTACATTTGATAGTGCATTGGTTGTGTACCTGGTATAGATGACAAAGAAGAAAGGACTGATCAGCTGGGCAGTATGCAGTAAACACAACAACAGTAGATACACAGCAACAACACAGCAACAAACCAACAATCACAAGTGTTTTCCACAGTCCACAGACAACCAGCAACAATTTCCAGAATAAAGAAAACCAGCAGATGGTCGAGCACCAAACAAGTAATCCCAGAAGAGAGTAATGAAACAACAGAAGTAACAGAGTGTTCAATGCAGCAACACCAGCAGTTCAACAATCACAAGCAGCTCAATCAGTGCAAACAACAGAACTTGGCCAAGACAGCTTGACCAATATGAACTCTTATGTAGCTTTCAGACAGTGTTTGGTTACAATGTTTACTGGAAATTTCCTTATGTTTTCAATTTTCTTTAAACTCACAAGACCTCTCTCAAGACTAAAAATTCCAGCCCTTTTTAAGTTCTGAAATGGCCTATTTATAAGCCAATCGACCAGTGCAGTCAAGCTGCCTGGATCCTCCATTTTGCAGACTGCCCATACACTTTAAACCCATGCTTAAGCATCTTTTGATGCCAGCCATTTTGTTCCCCACGCCTGGCTTTTCTTTAATCAAAGGTTATGGGTTCATTTAAGTATTCATTTTAAACCTCATACTCTTGTGTCTTGTTCCCCATTGGTATTAGTTTAATCCCAAATTAGTACCCTACTTGTCAGCTCATTTAAACTAATCATTTTTGTTCTTTTCAAACCCCAGACTACCCCTGTTAAACCCTGGTTATCACTGTCTTGACCCTCTGCAATAATGGGTTATTTTGGACTTCTGAAAAATTTAAAATCGAAGCTGCCCTAGACTGAATCTTTTAGCTGTTTTGTAATGCAGTTTATAGGATAATCTCAGGCAATGTCGAGCATTCAGTCAGTGACATGGTTCATTTAGTCATGTGAAATTATTAGCTTATTTGATCCATTAGTTATAGAGAACTAATCGACGACATTTATCGAGTCGACTATACTAATTATAACAGGTAATAATCAATCGTTCAAATAAACAAACACATACAGGGACCTAAAGGGCTTCGGACAACTTTGGTCGATCACTGGGAACCTATATAAGTTATTTATGCGACGACTATCCTAATCGGACATGCTTATCACAGGATACATTTAAATCATACACAGAAAACAATCGACCAAATAAACAGGTCTTTGACAGAGATGGAAGAAATTAAGAAAACTATCAGAAAATAACAAACAAACACAACAAAGCATGCTAACGACTTAATTGGCAGTTGAATAAACAAAAAGGAAAAGAAAAACTTACCGAAAAATGTTTAAACCAAACTGACCCAAAACTGACTCCACTTTGACCATTTGAAGCCGAACAAACTTTAATCAGGGTCTTGATTAAGGTCTATTAGACCTCGAACCCTTGTTAAGGTCGGCTGGATTCCAAGGCTATCCGTGTTCTAGGTTTTGGATTCTCAGATCTGGTTTTTGGGGAGTTGTGGGTAGATTTGGACCAAACCAAGTTTGGTTTGGTCACGAGGAGGGTCAGGGGAGTGTCTGGTATGAAGATGGGGTGGTTTGGTATAGATCAGAGTTTCGACTCAAATCTTCAAATGAAGATTCGAGACGAAGGAAGGTGATTCGAGGCAAATGGATAGCAGATTCATGTTTAGGACAGTGAGGTGGTCCTAGGGTGTTCAGGAGGTGGCCACCGGCGTCCATCCCGCCAACTTTAATGGCGAGGGAGATGGGGCGGCAAGGGTTTCTAATGGGAGGTCTGGGTTTGAGCTTGGGGACGACGGGATGGGGTGTTCGTATAGGGGGCGTGGGGTGTAAGGGAAGGCCTATATATGGTCTAGGGGTTTAGATCTGAGCCGTTGGATCAGATGATCTCAACGGCTTGGATCTGATGGTGAGGGGTGAGACGAAGCCGTTTGGTATTAAAACGGTGTCGTTTGGGTTTAAGTGATGGATTGGGTTGGACCGTCTAAACAGGTCGGGTCATGGGTGCGTATGTGGACCATTGGATCAAGAGGCTTAGACGGCTCAGATCGACTTGCCTAAAACGGCGTCGTTTCGGGAGGTGCCTGGGCAGGCCTGGTCTGGACCGGGTCCTTGGTCGGTTTTGGGCCTATTTTTATTTCATTTTCTGGGCCCAAATCAATCTTTTCTTTGTTTTCTTATTTTGAAACAAAAATGAAATAACAAAAGTAAATAATGAAACAAAAAATGAAATTAAAACAAACAACCATGTGACACTTCAACACAATTATCACACCAAATTAAAATATTTAAGCAAGTTAAATCACAACCTAGAACGAACGACGCCTATATTTTTTGAATTTTCGTTCTTTTTAACGACCGAATTACGATTTTGACTACCCTGACAGACATGCTTTTGTATTTTGATCGGTAAGATTAAATGCAAAATGGGCAGATCCACACATGACTAACAACACCTGTCACGGAAAAACGACAAATTGTACAGTGAGGCCATTTATCACTATTTTTTGTTTTCCTTTTTGAGTGATTGCTCGTGAAGCAAAAATCACGTGCTTACAAAGGCCAACATGTCAACTCCCAAATTCCTTTTTAACAATTCTTAATAAGTCAATTTAAGTTATTTATAAGAATAAATCCAAAATATTTAGCGAAATAAAATAAGTGCGGAAATAGATACAGCCCGACATCAGGGTGTCACAAGTCACGAGCATCCACTAAGGTCAAAATACAATGGAAATTCTGAAAATTTACTATATACAGTCTAATAAAATCAAGAGGGAGAAAAGCAGAGATGCGAACGTCGGGCAGCTACCTTGCTAAACTCCGATGACTCTGCCTCTGATCAACCAATACCCGCTACCGGGTTCAAAAATACCTGAATCTGCACACAAGGTGCAGGGAGTAATGTGAGTACTCCGACCTAGTGAGTAATAATAATAAATGAAGACTGAGCGATAAGAAATCACGGTAAGGCACATCAATAGGCTATAAAGAAGTAGTAAAAGCCAGTAGAATCAATGAAACAATGGAAATATGTAAAGTCACTTTAGTTAAGTTTAAGCTTCTTTAAAAATGTCTTTTTAACAGTTAAGCAATTAAATGCAAAGCAGCTAGAATAGATAAACACATAAGAATCCGCCCCTCGGGCACAATGTCAACAGAATCCGCCCCTCGAGCAATATCATGGAACAACACCAGCCCCTCGGGCAATAATTCATATCACAATGGGTACCCGCGCTCACTAGGGGTGTGCAGACTCCTGGAGGGGCCCCTTACGGCCCAAACGCAATATCAAGCCATCTCGTGGAATAATCAGCAGGCTCTCAGCCTCATATCAACAAGCCACCTCATGGCATACAATCTCAAGCCCTCGGCCTCATAATCATAATCAGTGTATCACTGATGTGGCGTGCAGCCCGACCCAAAGTATCTTCACAACACAGGCCCTCGGCCTTACTCAGTCAGAATCTCATAAGCCCCTCGGGAAATAGTAAAACATGATGCTCAGCCCAAATTATCATTTAAAATATCATTTAATGCGTTAAAACAGAGTGAACATGGTTGAGTTATGAAAACAGTAGAATATAGCATGACTGAGTACAAGTATAAAGTCAAAACAATGAGAAATTATTAGTAAAAATCCCCTAATGGTCCAAATAGTTGGCACGAGGCCCAAATATGGCATTCAGCCCAAAACATGATGATAGCAAACAGTTTTCAATCAAATACGTGGTAAAACAGTCATTCGGGATGGACTAAGTCACAATCCCCAATGGTGCACGACCCCACGCTCGTCATCTAGCATGTGTGTCACCTCAATATAGCACCACGATGTGCAATCTGGGGTTTCATACCCTCAGGACCACATTTAAAATCATTACTCACCTCGATCCGGTCCAAACTCTAGCCCGTGATGCCTTTCCCTCTCGAATCGACCTCCGGATGCTCCAAATCTAACCAAAATCAGTATATTATCATCAACATACGCTAAACGAACAAAGCCCAAGCGAAAATTATCAAATTACATCAAAAATCCCGAAATTGGCCAAACCCGACCCCCGGGCCCACACCTCGGAATCCGATGAAACTCACAAAATCCGACAACCCATTCAACTACGAGTTCAAACATACCAAAATTACTAAAATCCGACAACAACTCGACCTCCTAATCTTAACTTTTCATTTTTTGAAATGTATTGCATAAATTTCAATTTCTTCCATTTAAATTCGAATTAAACGATGAATATAACCATAGATTTATGAAATATAATACTTTCGGATATAGAACACTTACCCCAATGTTTTCCCTGGAAAAATCTGTTGAAAATCACTTTTTCCAAGCTTTAAAATCTTCAAGAATGAATAAAAATGACTAACTCCCGAATATAAACTTGCTCACTATTTCCAGCCAAAACAAAAGATAGTACCAGCCTTCACTAAATCTGTCATAACTTTCTGTACAAATGCCGAAATTATGAATGGTTTAACTTTCTGGAAACTAGAATATAAGGGCTATAACTTTTGGTTTGCAAATTTTCAGATTCCCTATGGATTTCGAGATATAAGCTTCCAAAATAGCCTCATCGCATCAGAAATTTCTGGAAAAATTTCAAAACAACTTTACCAACCTTTATTCAATCGATCATAACTTTCTGTATAAATATCCAAATAATTAATGGTTTAGCTTTCTGGAAACTAGGATGCAAGAGCTACAACTTTCATATTTTGCAAATTTACAGATTCCTCATAGATTTCAATATATAAGCTTCCGAAGTATGCTCTACGATTATATCAACATGTCCTCGGAACACCCAAAACAACATCAAAACATCAAATCATCATCGAATTCAAGCCTATGAATTTCAAAAACTTTCAAATTCCGAATTCGATCAAAAAGTCTATCAAACCTCGTCCGAATGACCTGAAATTTTGCACACACTTCAAAAATGACACAACGGACCTACTCCAACTTCCGGAATTCCATTCCGACCCCTATATCAAAATCTCACCTATCAATCGGGAAATGCCAAAATCTCAATTTCGCCAATTCAAGGATAAACCTTCCGCGGACCCCCAAAACACATTCCGACCACGCACCTAAGTCCCAAATCAACTAACAGAGCTTACCAAATCATAAAAATTTCAATCCAAGGTTATCTACTAACAAGTCAAATCTTGGTCAAACTTTTCAAATTCTAAGCTTTAAACTAAGAACTTTTCTTACAAATTTATTCCGATTACCCTGAAAACCAAAACCAATGGTTTACATAAGTCATAATATATCACATGGGACTAGTCATACCCGAGAACTGACGAGCGAAGCACAAAAACTCAAAACGACCGGTCGGGTTGTTACATACTCCCTCACTTAAGTATATGTTCGTCCTCGAACGTGCCCAGAGTTGTTCCAAAAACCATCAAATCACTGTGTAACCTTACCATGCACATACCTGGGGGTGATCCCACATCACCCTATCTCATGTAGGTCCGATAACACAATGTAACTGAAATTTTACAATCCAACCTAGCCCATAAATCTTAGAACCACATTTTCACTTCCGAAATCATCCACAAGATCAGAATCTCACATCTATACTCTGAATAAGCCCGAACAAGCTATAATAACCCATACCTGCAGCCTCAGGTGCAATTACATGATATACCACATAACTCCGATAACTTTTAATCATAGCAGCTGTATACAACAACCGAATAATGATAGAAAACCTCTTATCAACTAAAGTATCATCCCAACACTTTCATATACTGCCAATGATAAATGAAACACGCAGTAATCCATAACCATTTCTCAGATCAACCATTCATGAAGCCACTTCTTCTTTGACAAGGACCATAGCAAATTTTTGAGCCGAACCTCGATATTATCCTTCCAACATGCTGAAATCGAATCCATTTGTATTCATTAAAGATCCCAATGATCTCATCTAATCCAACACAACTACTCTGGTGACATAACACATCAATGCAGACTAAAGCCACAACTTGTGCAATCCGCGCACCAATAAGCAACAATTCGAACATACTCAAATCATGAAAATGACTCAAATGAAAGAGCTCTACCGCAAGCTCACCAGTACCACCACACATAATGTTGAGAACCCGCCACACATCACAGAAAAAGAACACATGAATCTAACCCGCAGGATCATACCTCCACATAGATTTGTTCCAATGCACGACCTCATCCAAACACTGGTCCACATGAAACACCTCAAGTCACTATGCTCAAAATTGACAACCATGCGCAATATGATGTCTAAAACCAAAGCAATCATCATAACCACCGCGAAACAATTGACATAACATTACACAAACCCGAAACGACATAACCGATACGCCATCCACCGAGCAATACCCAGTACTCTTCCCGCTCGACTTTCACTATGAAACCCCAATGGAACCACACCATGTGCGCCTATAACCAACAAATCATAACGCCTAGCAACACAGAAAAGTAACTCATAGATCAACTCACAACACTAATAGCTTAATAACAACCGAATCAACACGTCCTCTCACCCATAGCAACTCGAAGTCAACAAAGCCATCTTGATGCAGAACACACATCCATATAGGTCTACTAATGAACCCCTTATCAAGGAGTTCCTAAAGCTGCTTCTTCAACTCCTCTAAATCTTCCAGTGCCACACGATACGGTGCCCAACACCAAATCAATACCGAAATCAACAACCCTGCCCGGCGACATGTCCGGCAGCAGAAACACATCCGAAAAAGTCCCTCACCACCGGAACCAAATCAATGGTAGGAGTCTCTACACCGACATCCCTTACGAAGGCTAAATAAGAAAGACAATTCTTACCAACCATCAGCTGGGTCTTCAACAATGAAATCACCCTACTGAGAACATAACCCGTCGAACCTCACCACTCCATCCGTGGCATCCCCGGCATAGCCAACTTCTCCGTCTTAGCACAACAGTCCAGAATAAAATGACACAGAGACAACCAGTCTATACCCAATATCACATCAAAATCTAACATACCAACCCACAAAGGATACACTCGGGTCTCCAAACCCTGATAGTCACCACACAAGGCCGATACACGCGACCCACAACCACAACATAACCTGTTTATGAGAACTCCCAATCTCCAAATCCATATAGCACATGAATCACCATATCTGATTCCGATTCCGCCGTCTGAATACATACCCACACCTCTAATACCCAATCATTCCACGAGAGATACTCTAAAATTCTTCTGTGCTACTAAGCAAACTCGAATATCAGCAATCGATCCAACAAGAGAGAGCCGCGATACCAATGATGTATAATTAACTCAATCACATTGCCCTTTCTGAAACGTATTCCCTCATCAAGCCGCACAAATTAGTGATACCATTTACCTAGTCATCTGAAAAACTGTCCATGCTGCCTAAGAATTTATGACCTTCCTCCCAGAACTGAACCGTGACCTCACACATACAAATCTCAACCCTACACAACATACTGCATATACTATGCCATCCTATGATAAATATGAGAACCTCATAATCCACTCCGAGCTACAAGCAACTATGTACTCAACCAGCCAAAAACTTTCGGTTGATCCCATCTAGAAGAAAATCACTATACATCCCATGTTCCTCACGCTTGTAGAAAATACGCATCTTTAACCGTGGTAGAAACCATCAAGAACTCTCCGAATTCCATTTGCACAAAACTAAACTGTCAGGACTAAATCCTTCTAACTCAACCAAACTACGCAAGCCACTAAAACCCAAAAGCATTGCCGCGAAACACTTGTAGAAACTCATTACCTCGTAAGCATCTAAAGAACTAATCACATCCTTACCATGCCGATCCGGCCTACTATCAAGCTATCCTATTTATCCAAGTTCCTTCTAATTTACCTTCAACTTGATACTTTTTTTTGCTATAACACCACAACCCTCGACCCAGACTCGCCAAACAAGATCCAAACATAAAGCCACATCGTCGTATGGTTCATATGCCGCTGACTACTCTCTCAAATATCCCCTAAAAAGCACCACATTCAAAATATTTCCCTGAAGAGACTTCCTGCGAATCTAAAGCCATTACCTTCACCTTCTTGATACAGATGTGTGGAATTCATAATGATATAGAAATACCACGAGTCTTGACACCCTCCAATGCAAACCTCAGTTTCTAGCCAAATATACAACTTGAAATTCTCCAATTATTACATGTAAAATCTTGAGCCTATTAGAACTATTCTCGAGAGTCATCCACTCTACTCAAACCACAATTAGACCGATCAAATGAACCAGACAACATGTGCTCCATTAGCACTCCGCCACCGCAGAATGTAACTTCACGTTAATGCAACCAAGCAACTTCCTGTTCTATGCACCTACCTCCTTTACCAATAATAACTCAAGTCATTCCATGATTCTCATACACCGATAAAGTATAACATAACCTTTATTGAAATGTTCTTTACTCGAGCCATCCTCGGTCTTAACCCTCGTAAGCCATAACTGATTCACCAGTACGCCTCAAACTGGAACCAACATAGTACATAACCGTGCAATCAACTAATCAATAGCAGACTCCCCCACTTGGCTCACAGCCATAGATCAAAACACACAATAACTCATAATGCATATACTCTATATCGCCATAATACCATAGTGATATTAAACTCAATCTTTCATGAGCTCGTGCAACACAAACCATCTAGTAATTCAAATCCACTGCAACTCTCGCATTCACCCTCGTAACAGTCAAGCCCACTTTCTTAAGCGACCCAAATTCAAATTGCAACACATATATTTCACTAGTAAGAGAGATCTTCCAATAAACAACATAAGGATCACACAAACTTCAAAACACTCCACAGGAGATAACCCACATGCTTTGCCTCAAACTAACATCTCTTTACACCCTTCCATCGTCATAAACATTACGCAGTCACTTAATCTTCTTGAGTCTAAACTCATATCAAAACGTGAAATCTACTTCACTTCCCAACTAGGAAACATGAAAATATCCTTCAACACGCCCACAACTCGGGCCATACATCAAATCACGATGGAAATCAAGCACCAGATGGTTCTTACTACCCCCAAGCAGACCCTTCTCATCTCATTCAAATCATATGAACACATCTCGCAGTCACATCATATTCATCATATAGTCATTAAGCCATCACTTCTACTAATAGGGACACTACCGAACATATAAATTCAAAAAGCACATGCTCACACAATCAGCACCTCAGTGCTCAAGCTACTGGCAAAACCCGGCCTAAAGTCCTCTAGACTGGCCCAACATCAACGCACATAGATCACATCTCACCCCTCAATCAGGGAATCATAAGCCGTCAATGCACATCATATACAGAGCGCTCATGCACGCATACGAACGCGTGGAAGGAATTCAAAAAGTTACACTTCAAGCTGAATCAAGGGCGCACGATAAGAATTCAAGAATCTAATATTTTTCCTAAAGGTTCCGTAGCCTCTAGAGGATAAGTACAGAAGTCTCCGTACCGATTTGCAAGACTTTACTAAACTTTCTCATGACTCATGAGACCTATGTAACCTAGGCTCTGATACCAACTTGTCACAACCCCAAATTGGACCCGATCATGATGGTGCCTCTCGTGAAGACAAGGTCAGCCGATACAACTCCCAAATTCATTTTTAACAATTCTTAATAAGTCAATTTAAGTCATTTATAAGAATAAATCCCAAAAATTTAGCGAAATAAGACAAATGCGGAAATAGATACAGCCAGACATCGGGGTGTCACAAGTCATGAGCATCCACTAAGGTCTAAATACAACGAAAAGTCTGAAAATATACTAAATACAGTCTAATGAAATCAAGAGGGAGAAAAGTAGAGCTGCGAACGCCTGGCAGCTACCTTGCTAAACTCCGATGACTCTGCCTCTGATCAACCAATACCCGCTACCGGGTTCAGAAATACCTGAATCTACACACAAGGTGTAGGGAATAATGTGATTACTCCGACTCAGTGAGTAGTAATAATAAATGAAGACTAAGCAATAAGAAATCATGTAAAGACACATAAACATGCTATAAAGAAGCAGTAAAAGCCAGTAGAATCAATGAACCAGTGAAAATATGTAAAGTCACTTTAGTTAAGTTTAAGCTTCTTTAGAAATGCCTTTTTAACTATTAGTTTGTATGGATCCGCCAAATCGTAGAGTACCTGGTCCTCTACAAGATTCTGATGGGAGCACTTAGTAAAGCAGTAAGTAAATGAGGCAAAGGATTTTTACGTGGAAAAATCCCGCACAAGGGGATCAAAAAATCACGACCTACACCTGTAAGCTTTTAACTTTACTAACTTGTAATCTTACCTATTACAAGCCACTTCACAATACTTCCTATTACAAAGGATTTACTCAACTAACTTGTGGTACCTTTACCACAAGCCACTTTGTGACTATCCTAGTTACAAAGGCTTTTTCTAACTTGTGATGCTATCACCACAAGCCACTTTGTAACTCTACGATTAGAAAGACTTTTCCTTATGACTAAATCTAGTCACAACATAAACTCAACGAGTTTACGGATTTACAAGAGGATTACAAATCAGGATGCTTCTAAGTAAGCTATTTAGGGGATATAGTAAGTACAATAACAAGGTTACAACTCAACTAGGACAACAATCAATCAGTCTTTTAGGAACTGGTCCGTAGTGGCGTTCAACCTTGTTCTTCAAGCTTGAGAGGATGATTTTTCTATTTTTGCAAGAGGCTTGAATGAGAAACAGAAACCTTCCAGTGATGTTTTTGTATAAAGCTCATTTGGTACATCTTGATCACATCACTTGAAATGATGTGAGTACTTTGTTTGGTTAGAGAATGAGTGGGCTGACAGTGTGGTGCAGTGTGGTAGAGACAGTGTCGTCGGTCACTTTATTTCCAGCTGTGTCCAAATGACTTTGTACTTCTTTGAGGAACCCTCAAGAGCATCAGGTCCTTGTTTGGTTCCTAGTTCCTAAAGCTGTAGCAATTCATCTTTAGCTGAAATCTGTTAACGTTTGTAGCAATCCAAGTAGGTCAGGTTCCCTATCTGGTTCTTAGCAGTAAGTTTGTTAGATCATTAAAATATCAGGCAAGAGCATTTAAGATCTATCAATTTCCCTCTTTTTGATGATGACAAACTTCAACAATTATAAATCGGAATTGGGGCATTAGAAACCAAACAACCAGTTTCAAAGAGTTCCCCTTGAGACTATGCCTTATCTTAAAGAGTAATAGAGCATAAGAACCAGTTCCCCAATATGTTCATAAGAACCAGTTCTCCAATGTGTTCATAAGAACCAGTTACCAATGTGACAATGTGTTCATAAGAACCAGTTTCCCAATGTGTTTTCCCCTTTTGGCATCATTAAAAAGAACAACAGCACAAAGAAGTCCAGCTAAGCTAACTCATTCCATACATGTGCACACAATCATGAGAAAGAATAGAACACAGAGAGATAGTACGAGACATAATAAAAAGGATTCATATTAATAATTTTTATTATGCCTTTTCCTTTTAAGAAGGAAGAGGCTACATTGGACTTGTTCACAGAAGCAGTAGTAGTAGTAGTACATCCCAACCATAAAAAAAATAAAAAAAATCCACCAACCATCAACAGAGAGAAAAAAAACATATCCAAAAAACTGGTCATTAAAGGGGTTCTTAGGGGGCACTAGGAGGAAAAGGCTTGGAAGCTGCGACAAGTGTCAGGAGAGTCTATTTGGGTGTTTCCCGACTTTTGCTCGTTGAGCAGTTCAGCCTTCAGGTTCTCAACTTGCACGCTGAGATCAACATTTTCTTGGGTCAAACGAAGCACTTCATCATTTGACATAAGAACCGCTCGGGCTTGCTGACTTTCCAGGATAGCATTCCTGGCCTTCAATCAGCGTATTTCCTCAGCTGCACTGTTCTGGGCATTGATGAGCTGAGACAAAGTTGAAGTACTTTCCACACCCCTATACTTCTCAATACACTTGCACTCTTCCAAGGTTGTCTGTGAGAATGTCTACTTATGGGTCCCCACTTTACCTGTTCCCAGTGGAACCTCAAAGAATTTGAACACCTGAGTGAGCAAGAATCCATATGGAAGCCCGTGATTACCATCCTTGAAATTGACCACCTTCTGCATGTGTTCAATCATTATGGTAGACAGACTCACAGGGTTGAAACCGTCCAGTTGCTCCATTAAGAATATATCAGATTTTGAAGTTACAGACCTCCGTCCAGTACCTTGTTAATCAGCTCAAACAACAGTTGGTAGATAGGAAGTAGTGCTTTCTTATGGATCTGGTCCCCTTTCTGATTAGAATTATCTTTCACCACTGCATTTCTGAAGTTGTATTGACAAACATCTCGTACACTCGACACCCCAACTGTAGGAACTTGCAAAACTTCTCCAAGCAATTTCACGTCAAAAATAATGTCCACCCCATTGACCAACGCACAAACATGGTCAGTATCGACTGGAAAAAGACTGGCGAAGAAACTCTGTACCTCCTCCTCATACACTTTAGGGGCATCAATGTAGAATAGATGCATCCATTGTTGAAACTCTACCATTTCTAGAATTTGGCGCATTCCGACCATCTCCGAGATTGTTGGGTCAAACATACGACCCAACAGAACTTTTTGATTTCTTAGGCGCTCAGAAACAAGGCAGACCTCACTTCTTGCTTTCTTTCCAGAACTAGGTTCTTCAATTGTTTTAGACTTGTGTTTCCTAAGGTTTTCTCCACTGACTTTGCCTTTCCCCTTGGACATGAGAATTATATCCTCATCACTCACCACTTCCTTCATTTTGGACTTAGATGTAGACCCTTTCTCTATGGAAACAGACTCAGCCTTTTTCGAGGACCGCCTTACAAGGGAACCAGGTTCCTCAGGAGTTCCTTCTTCCACCTCTACTACAGGGATGACTTCATCACTTACAAGTACACCATCCTTCACAAACTTTCTTCTTTTCTTCTTACTACTTTTCTTGCTCTTTTGTAGTGCATAATCGTAGGCCACTTTGACTTGAAGCCTGGTAGCAGGCCGCTTAATTTTAGACTCTGGGGAGGAGACAACCCTTCACTTACTTATGAATGCATCAAGGGCCACGTTGTCCAGGTCTTCTTCATCACTAGATCGCATTTCTGGTGTTTGAATTTCCAGGAGCACAACATCGAATGTAGGAACAACGCTGTCCTGGGGATGAGAGTCCTAACCTGGGTCCTCCAGAGAGGGATCAGGTTCCTCATGTGATGCCCCAGTAGTGTATACTAATGCATCCCTTTCAACAGCCATAATGGCCCTTTCTATCAACACGCTTTATGACTCATGTTTCTGGGAAATAACTTCATGAAACACCCCATCAACGGATACCACAAACACAGTTTTTTCTTCTTCAACTGGTGCTTCCATAAACATGAAATCGACGGCAGCGATGGAAGGACCTTTTGTGAACTCAGTATTTTGACCTTATTCTCCACTTAGGGTTTGACTGGTAGGAACAACAGATGACGGGGAAAGCGGAACAACAGTTTCAAGGGTTTCTAATTTGGGAAGAGATTTGGAGACTGGGGAAGGTGTGGCTGCAGCAGTAAGAGTGATAGAGGGTAACGAAGGCTCGGTAAAAGCGAGAGGTTCCATAGATGGGTCAGAGGTAGTAACCACAGAGGCAGAGAAATTGGAAGTTTTCTCAGCCATTAGGAGAAAAGGTGTGACGAACCTTCCCTTTTTGGGTGAATATAGAGTAGAGCTTATGGTCAAGAAGAACAGAAGAGTGGGTTTTTAAAAGAAGAGAATAATTATGAAGGGAGAGGAATAGGCACCGGTTCTGAAACGGCGGTTAGGCATGGAGAATTGCAATGTTTCAGAGGGAGATGGAACGTTTGAATTGAAGGGACGTGACAATAGGATCTGAAAAGTTGATGATATGGCAGTTGTATTTTGTACCTTTTTAAGACGTGTATTAAAATAGATGCACAGAACTATTAACCTTTAGTACAAGAACATGGTTCTTGAAAAACATTTTCTTCATCCCCTTTTTTTAAAAGAATTAATCCTCTTTTCTCAGTCATGTACTGCATATACTACTTCTATGCCTATCATGCGTGTCTACCTACAACGGTATTAAAGTGAGTGAGACAGGGCCAGAAAACATTTTGAACTAATTATTTCTCAAGAATACGAGCCAGCAAAAGAGGAATCAGTTTCTTAATTTGGCTTCAACAGTCCCAGCTTTACTCTATTTCTTTCAAACTGTTCCCTACTTAGTGCCTTGGTGAAAATGTCTGCAATTTGATCTTTTGTGCTGCAGAACTTCATGCATATCAACCTTTTCTCCACATTATCTCTTAGAAAATGATGCCTCACATCAATATGATTGGTCCGTTTATGTTGAACCGGATTCTTTGCCATGTTGAAAGCACTGGTGTTGTCACATAGGAGAGGCACACTCTCAGTGAGAACTCGAAAATCCTCTAGCTACTGCTTGATCCACAAAAGCTGAGCACAGCAGGACACTGCAGCTACATATTCAGCTTCAGCTGTCGAAAGAGCCACTGAATTTTGCTTCCTTGTCCCCTAAGAGATAAGACATGATCCTAAGAAGTGAGCCATCCCAGAAGTGTTTTTTCTATCCACAAGATAACTTGCATAGTCTGCATCAGCATACCCAATCAGACTAAAACTGACACCTGATGAATAATATAGCTCCAGGTCCTGCGTGACTTTGAGATATCTCAGTATTCTTTTGGCATCCTTCAAGTGAGATTCCTTGGGATTTGATTGAAACCTCGCACACAGCCCCATGCTAAAAACAATATCAGGTCGACTGGCAGTGAGATAGAGGAGAGACCCAATGATGCCTCTATACATTTTTTGATTCACAGGAGATCCAGTTTCATCCATGTCTAATCGAGTGGCAGTTGCAATGGGAGTGTTTATCACTTTTGATGCTTCCATGTCAAACCTCTTCAAGAGTTCCCTGATGTATTTTTGCCGACAAATGGAAGTTCCCTTTTGGGGACTATTTTACTTGAAGACCCAGGAAGAAGTTTAATTCCCCCATCATGCTCATTTCAAATTCACTTCCCACAAGTTTTGTGAATTCTTCACACAGAGAGTCAGTTGTTGCTCCAAAAATGATATCATCAATATAAACCTGAACAATGAGCAGGTTCCTTCCTCATTTCTTTAAGAAAAGAGTGTTGTTAATTTTCCCTCTCTTAAACCCATTTTCTAAGAGAAATTTTGACAATCTTTCATACCACGCCCGAGGAGCCTGCTTTAACCTATACAGAGCTTTGTCCAATTTGAACACATATTCAGAGTGCTCATGATATTCATACCCAGGGGGTTGCTTCACATAGACTTCTTCCTTAAGCAGTCCATTCAAAAATGCAATTTTGACATCCATTTGGAACAAAGTGAATTCCATATGAGAAGCAAAGGCGATAAGAATTCTGATGGCTTCCATGCGAGACACTGGAGCAAATGTTTCATTATAGTCAATCTCTTCCTCCTGATTGTAGCCTTGGACCATTAGTCTAGCCTTGTTCCTTGTGGTAATTCCATGTTCATTGAGCTTGTTTTTGAATACCCACCTGGTTCCTATAATGGTTCTATCTGGGGGTCTGGGTACCAGGTGCCACACACTATTTCTCTCAAACTGATGTAGCTCGTCTTGCATGGCTATAATCTAATCTACATCTTTTAAGGCTTCCTTGATGTTCTTGGGTTCAATCTAGGAGAGAAAGGCTGATAAGGTAAGGGAATTTCTAGCTCTTGACCTGGTTTGACCTCCGGAATCTAGAGGAGTGATTATGTTGTCTATAGGGTGGGAACTTTGATGTCTCCAATTAGATGTCTGAGGTTCATTCTGAGAGGAAGAAGGTATTTTTGGCTGATTCTCCTCTATCCTTCTCTCAGATGCCAGTGGAGTTTCTTGAACCGCATCAACCACTCTTTTTTCAGCTTCAGTGATTGTAATTGAAGTGTTGGGTTTTGTTGATGATGAGGCAGCATTATCTTCATTTGGCTCCATCACTTGACTCATCATGTCTGCCTTTCCGTTTGTCATGTTGATGACTTCACCAGGAACAAGCAAGGGTTTTCCATCTTGATCTTCCTTATCACTCATCTCAAATGATGGATGAAATTCATCAAAAATAACATGGACACTTTCTTCAACACATTGAGTCCGCTTGTTATATATCTTGTAAGCCTTGCTTTGAGAAGAGTAGCCAAGAAATATCCCTTCGTCACTTTTGGCATCGAACTTACCAAGCTGATCCTTTCCATTGTTGAGAACATAACATTTGTATCCAAATGTTCTTAGGTAAGCCAGCTTGGGTTTTCTTCCATTCAGCAATTCATACGGGGTCTTGTTTAGAATTGATCTGATCATGCACCTGTTCACTAAGTAGCAGGTAGTGTTGACAGCTTCAGCCCAGAAGTTCTTTACAAGTCCACTGTCAATCAGCATTGTTTTTGCCATTTCTTCCAAAGTTCTGTTCTTTCTTTCTACTACTCCATTTTGCTGTGGAGTTTTGGTAGCTGAGAAGTTGTGAGTGATGCCATTTTCATTGCAAAATTCATCAAATTTGACATTGTCAAATTCTGTCCCATGATCTGATCTAATGCATACAACTCTAGACTCCATCTTCACCTGGATTTTCTTCACAAAGGCCACAAATACTTCAATAGTTTCATCTTTTGTTCTGAGAAATAGAGTCCATGTGAATCTGGAATAGTCATCCACGATTACGAAAATGTATCCCTTTCCTCCTCTACTTTGCACCCTCATAGGTCCACACAGATCCATATGCAGAAGCTCAAGCGGCTTTGAGGTGCTTACATCTCTTTTTGACTTAAAGGAGGACTTTACATGTTTTCCTCTAGCACAAGCATCACAGACTTTTTGAGTTTTGAATTGTGACATAGGCAGACCGTGGACCAGGTCTTTCTGAATTAGTTTGTTCAGAAGGGAAAAGCTTGCATGGCCTAGTCTTCTGTGCTATAGTTCAGCATCATCGTCAACCGCCTTCCGACAACTCAGATCACCACTCTATAAAGATTCAAAATCAGCAACATAGATGTTCTTGTATCTTTTGGCCACCAGAACTATTTCACTGGTCACAAGGTCAGTGACTGTACATATTTTGGACAAGAATTCCACCTTGTTTCCTTTATCACAAATTTGAGAGACACTCAGAATACTGTACTTAAGTCCATTGACATAGTACACATTTTCAATAGAGTGAGTGAGTGACTTCCCAACTTTTTCAACTCCAAAAATGTATCACTTTTTGTCGTTGCCAAAGGATACACTCCCTCCTTGCAGGGCTTTTAGTGAAAGAAAGTCTGTGGTGTTCCCAGTCATGTGTTTCGAACATCTACTATCCATGAACCATTGTTGACCGCTTAACTTCACTGTACCCTGAACAAGAGATTAGGAGTTAGTTTTAGGAACCCAAATAAGTTTGGGTCCCTTATAGTAACCAAAAGGATGAATAAGAGATCTCTTAGTCCATGCAGGTAATGTGCGTTTTCTGTGAGTGGAACCTGGTCCCTCTTTTGTGGTCACAGTTTCAGCAGCCACTTTGTCTTTCGGTACTGATTGATTCTTGGCATGGACACCTTCCTTGAAGTGCCCAGTGTTCTCACATTGGGTACGAGGCCAGTTATCAGATGTAGTGGCGCTCTTAGTGTGAGGGTTGTGAGGAGTTTTCTCCCTTGGGAACCCTACTCCTCGCCTTTTTTCACTGTCATTAGTGAGCAAGGCAGTGGTAGCTTCTAAGGACCAGGTCCACTTTAGAGACCTTTCAAGATCATTCATTACTTTTTCTAGATTGGCTTGGAGGAGCTCGTTTTTTCTCAATTTCAGCACACATCCTACATCTCAAGGCCTTCACCTTATCTTCAAGCCTAAAATATTCCTCACTAACTATCTCCTTTCCTTTTTCAGAGCTTTCAGGTTTTGACTTAGTCAATGGCTTTACTATTAGTTCCCTTTAGTCTACACTGCCAACAGATCACTCTTTTCTTTTCTAAGAGTTTCAATGGTTTTCTTTTGATCAGTAACTGCAACCACCAAGTCTTCTCTAGTATGTTCAGATTCTTCTAGTTCTAAGAACAAGGAATCCCTATCCTCCGCAAGACTACAAAAGGCAGTAATTAAAACATCAACTAAACACATGAGTTTTTTTGGAGAGTAGGATTTCAGATTTTTCTGAACATCCGTGAAGTTTACCCCTTTGTTGCCATTGTCTTCATCATTATCTGATTGAGCCATAAAAGCAAGCGTTGAGTCATATACAATCTCCTCGCCTTCAACTGCCATCATGGAACTATCACCAGTATTAGGTTTATCTTGTTTTACTTGTGTAGTTCCCTCATAAGCAATTTGCAAAGCCTCCCATATTTTCTTGGCAGTGTCGCATGTAGAGATCTGTCGTACTCTTTAGGTCCTAAACCAAATACCAGAATTTTCTTGGCACGAAAATTCTTCTCTACCGTTTTTTTATCTGCTTCAGTGTGTTCTTTGCTGGTTTTTTTAATTTGAAAATGGAAATTCATTTAGTACCTTGATCGGAACAAACGGACCATCCCAAATGACATCTCAAAGCTCACAATCCTCAGCCATGAGGAAATCATGCATTCTAGCTTTCCACCACCAATAGCATTTTCCATCAAACTTGGGTGGGTGGTATATGGATTGACCTTCTTCAAAATTTAGTGGAGCCGCCATGAGGATCCTTCCTAGGTGTTAGCCTGATAGGAGGAACCAGCTCTGATACCAATTGTTAGTTTGTATGGATCCACCAAATCGTAGAGTACCTGGTCCTCTACAAGATTCTACTGAGAGCACTTAGTAAAGTAGTAAGTAAATGAGGCAGAGGATTTTTACGTGGAAAAATCCCGCACAATCGGATCAAAAAAACACGACCTACACCTGTAGGCTTTTAACTTCACTAACTTGTAATCTTACCTATTACAAGCCACTTTACAATACTTCTTATTGCAACGGATTTACTCAACTAACTTGTGTTACCTTTACCACAAGCCACTTTGTGACTATCCTAGTTACAAAGGCTTTTTCTAACTTGTGATGTTATCACCACAAGCCATTTTGTAACTCTACAATTACAAAGACTGTTCCTTATGACTAAATCTAGTCACAATATAAACTCAACGAGTTTACGGATTTACAAGAGGATTCCTAATCAGTATGTTTCTAAGTAAGCTATTTAGGAGATATAGTAAGTATAATAACAAGGTTACAACTCAACTAGGACAGCAATCAATCAGTCTTTTAAGAACTGGTCCGTAGTGGCGTTCAACCTTGTTCTTCAAGCTTGAGAGGATGATTTTTCTGTTTTTGCAAGAGGTTTGAATGAGAAACAGAAACCTTCCAGTGATGTTTTTGTATAAAGCTCATTTGGTACATCTTGATCACATCACATGAAATGATGTGAATACTTTGTTTGGTTAGAGAATGAGTGGACTGACAGTGTGGTGAAGTGCGGCTGAGACAGTGTCGTCGGTCACTTCATTTCCAGCTGTGTCCAAATGACTTTGTACTGCTATGCGGAACCCTCAAGAGCATTAGGTCCTTGTTTGGTTCCTAGTTCCTGAAGCTGTAGCAATTTATCTTTAGCTAAAATCTGTTAACGCTTGTAGCAATCCAAGTAGGTCAGGTTCCCTATCTGGTTCTTAGTAGTAAGTTCGTTAGATCATCAAAACATCAGGCAAGAACATTTAAGATCTATCGTTAACAGTTAAGCAATTAAATGCAAAGCAGCTAGAACAGATAAACACATAAGAATCCGCTCCTCGGGCACAATGTCAATAGAATCTGCCCCTAGGCTAATATTATGGAACAATACCAGCCCCTCGGGCTATAACTTATATCACAATGGGTACCCGCCCTCACTGGGGGTGTGTAGACTCCTGGAGGGGCCCCTTATGGCCCAAGCGCAATATCCAGCCATCTTGTGGCATAATCAGCAGGCTCTCGGCCTCATATGAACAAACCACCTCGTGGCATACAATCTCAGGCCCTCGGCCTCATAATCATAATCAGTGTATCACTGCTGCGGCATGAAGCCCGACCCAAAGTATCCTCACAACACAGGCCCTCGGCCTTACTCAGTCAGAATCTCAGAAGCCCCTCGGGCAACAGAAAAACATGATGCTCAGCCCAAATTATCATTTAAAATATCATTTAATGGGTTAAAACAGAGTAAACATGGCTGAGTTATGAAAACAGTAGAATATAGCATGATTGAGTACAAGTATAAAGTCAAAACTAGAGGTGTTTAACGGGCGGGCTGGGATGGGCTGAACAAAAAAAACCAACCTGTTCATTAACGGATCGGGTTGGTTAGCGGGCTGATAGCGGGTTGGGAGTTTGCGGGTTTTTGTTGGCCCTTCTGGGTTCGGGCTTAACGGATTCGGGCGGGCTGTGCTAATTATTATTATTTTTAATTAAATTTTGTTAGCAATGGTACACAAATTACAAGAAATTAAATTTTTTTTTAACCCGTTAACGAGCTGAATTGGGCTGTAGCCCGTTAACGGATTAGCGGTATTAGCGGGTTTCAGTGCACCGATATCCAAAATGTGTTCGTCTAAAACCCGCTCCCAGTCCAACCCGTCCCAGCCCACCCTATATGCTACAATGACTGTCTGACCTAGGCCGAACCGGGCTAAAAATGGGTCAGCCCGACCCGATTAACAGGTTTAGTCAAAACAGTGAGGAATTATTAGTAAAAATCCCCTAAGGGTCCAAAGAGTTGGCATGAAGCCCAAATATAGCATTCAGCCCAAAACATGATGATAGGAAACGGTTTTCGATCAAATACGCGGTAAAACAGTCATTCGGGATGGACTAAGTCACAATCCCTAATGGTGCACGACCCCACACTCGTCATCTAGCATGTGTGTCACCTCAATATAGCACCACGATGTGCAATCCGGGGTTTCATACCCTTAGGACCACATTTAAAATTATTACTCACCTCGATCCGGTCCAAACTCTAGCCCGCGATGCCTTGCCCTCTCGAATCGACCTCCGGATGCTCCAAATCTAACCAAAATTGGTATATTATCATCAACATACGCTAAAGGAACAAAGCCCAAGCGAAAATTATCAAATTACATCAAAAATCCCGAAATTGGCCAAACCCGACCCTTGGGCTCACGCCTCGGAATCCGACGAAACTCACAAAATCTGACAACTCATTCCACCACGAGTTCAACCATACCAAAATTACTAAAATCCGACAACAACTCGACCTCCAAATCTTAACTTTTCATTTTTTGAAAAGTTTTGCAAAAATTTCAATTTCTTCCATTTAAATCCGAATTAAATGATGAATATAACCATAGATTTATGAAATATAATCACTTTCGGATATATAACACTTACCCCAATTTTCCCCTTGAAAAATCTGTTGAAAATCGCTTTTTCCGAGCTCTAAAATCTTCAAGAATGAATAAAAATGACTAACTCCCGAATATAAACTTGCTCATTATTTCCGGCCAAAACAAAAGATAGTACCAACCTTCACTAAATCTGTCACAACTTTCTATACAAATACCGAATTTATGAATGGTTTAACTTTATGGAAACTAAAATACAAGGTCTACAACTTTCATGTTTTGCAAATTTTCAGATTCCTTATGGATTTCGAGATATAAGCTTCCAAAGTAGTCTCCTCGCATAAGAAATTTCAAAAACTTCCAAATTCCGAATTCGATTAAAAAGTCTATCAAACCTCGTCCGAATGACCTAAAATTTTGCACACACGTCACAAATGACACAACGCACCTACTCCAACTTCTGTAATTCTGTTCCGATCCCTATATCAAAATCTCACCTATCAACCGGAAAACGCTAAAATCTCAATTTCGCCAATTCAAGGCTAAACTTTCTGCGGACCCCCAAAACACATTCCGACCATGCTCCTAAGTCCCAAATTACCTAACGGAGCTAACCAAATCATAAAAATTTCAATCCGAGTTCATCTACTAACAAGTCAAATCTTGGTCAAACCTTTCAAATTTTAAGCTTCAAACTGAGAACTTTTCTTCCAAATTTATTCCGATTACCCTGAAAACCAAAACCAATGATTTACATAAGTCATAATACATCACACGGGGCTAGTCATGCCCGAGAACTGGCGAGCGAAGCGCAAAAGCTCAAAACGACCGGTCGGGTCGTTACAGAAACACTGGCAAGCAGCAAAGCGTCTTCTTCGCTATCTCAAACATACTATCACCTATGGCTTACATCTTCGACTGTCAACTTCACAAAGCTTATTGCATATGCTGACACTGATTGGGGTGGGGACCCTATCTCTCGTGCTTCAACTTCAGCTTATATTATCCTCCAAGGTTGCAATCCTATTAGTTGGAGTTCTAAGAAGCAACGTACAGTCGCACGATCCTCTACTGAGGCAGAGTATCGTGCAGTTGCAGCTGCTGTAGCTGAAATAAATTGGCTTGTCAACCTTCAACGTGAGCTTCATCTTCCTCTTCCCCACACCCCATTGGTTCTCTGTGCAAGAATCCTGTATTCCATAGTTGCATGAAACATGTCGCTATAGACTTCCATTTCGTTCGTGATCAAGTTGAAAAGAAAGACATTCAAGTGAGCCACATCTCATCTGTTGCACAGCTTGCCGATGCTCTTACTAAGCCCCTGTCAAAGAAGTTGTTCACTGACTTTATTTCCAAGATCGGTCTCCGTCCAGTAGAGCCGATCTTGCGGGGCGTAGAGAGGATAATACGGATAAGGCCTCATCACAATCAACTCAGATTTGATTGAAACTATTTCTGTTGTAATGTAATCCCTAATAACATGGGATCTCATCTCATCCTAACAGTATAGCCTTTGTACTATAAATACTAACCTACAGTTAGTACAGCAATGAGAAGCAGTGTGTGTGGAAATTCTCACAACAACTTGAGTTGTTTTAGTTACGACTAAGTCCTGAGACTTGGACAATTATTTACAACTAGTAAATGCACCCGCGCGTTGCGCGTTTATTAAAGGCGTCATTGAGTTAACGAACTGAATATTTCCTAATATGTAACATACAAAATGAGAAAGAAAAAAGGTAATAGCAATTGTGCAAGAATCTGTCGTAGGTTATGCAAAAATTGTGTTATTGCTTTCTCTGTCTTTTTTCCTTTTCCGACCTTATTGCCTTTTTTCTCTGTTTCTTTTTTTTCTTCTAATCTCCCACCTCCTTAAAATTTAATGTGGAAAGGGAAAATTCAAAAGATCTTATAGTAGTACGTAAATATTCCATTAGGATCATTATCATAAATGAGTACTCATACTATGGAACTTAACTTATTGAGTTTACTTGAATGTATTTCGTGACATTAGCAGCGCTAATACTAAACCTTAGGACTTGATTTCTTCGCAGTTATCATTTCATTACAAAAATCTCATCGTTGGCAATATAGGTAAAGGGAGGAAAATTAAGCACCTCTAATAATGTCCTGAAAACTCCACTAATAACTCAATTAGCAGACAAATACACTCCTTATATTTCGGAATTTCATAGTGAATACTAACGATCCATAATCCCTATAACAAAATAATGAAATATGTACTAAGATAATCCCTATAAGGAGGGCAGACAAATGCACTCCTTATATTTTGGAATTTCATAATTCCTATAACAAAATATGTAACTTGTTTTAATGATGACATAAGCAAGAGAACAAACAAAAGATCATTAGAAATAAAATAATGAATCATTACTATAATCTCCAATTCTAGGCATTAGATGATAATGCAAATTCGAACCACTTGCAAAAATTTAATTTTTGCTTCTCATGACCATAAGAAGTACAAAGCCACCAAACTCGGGCGTGATTTCAAGGCGAGGGTGTGAGAACCATAAGTAAAGACGTATAAGCCTCTAGGCATGGCATAACTCCCATCATGGTACTTAATTTTTTTTAATTTGTTAATCAATATATATAAATTAAAAAATACTGATTTATATATTAAAATACTAAAATTTTCAAACTAAGTAGCAAACTTAAAAAAGCAAATACTAGTCATTGCAAAGTACCTTAATTTTTTAATGTTACCTACTATTTCCAAAGGTAACTGATAAAGTTTTCACAGCCTCTTCACCGTAAATAGTCAGTCTCTTCTCTATTTCTCTGCCTTCCTATGATAAATCAGAAATCAGATACACCAACAGATCGATGTCAATGATCTTTTAGCAAAATGATCGTCAACTTCTCTTCCTCCAATGACGAATCACAATAATTGTTACAACTTACCACCTTTAAGATTCAGTGAAGCAACAATAAACAGTATCCTCTATGAAGCTTCTATATCTACAACGAAGAGGAAACGACTAATTAGGTCAAGTTTGTATTTAGGAGATCTACGTATGAACATAAAATCGTAATGGTGAAAAGGAAAAAAGAACTACAGATTGAAAAGGAATTATATGTGCAATGGAGAGGTTTTGGAACGTGGAGACCAACCTTCGTAGCCATTTCATGGAAGTTTTTCCCTCAAAATTTGTGACTGTGATCTGATCTCCTCTATTCATGACTAATGTTTATTTCAAGCATGAATAGATTGACTTTGTGAATGGATATATAGAGGGGAGGCAGAGACCTTAGAGAGTATAAATAAATAATCTGAAAGGTTGTAACGGTAAAGGGCACGAGTGTTTAGCTGTATAGTTTTTCATAGTTATAGAATTTGAAACGTAACAGTAGTTGAATTTGTAACCCCCTGAATTAATTATTTTTTTAACCATGAAAAATGAAGTAAAATGACAAAAAAGATAAATAGCATTGCTGGCCAAAGAGATGTGTCAACTCACTCCTTTATGTCCCTCTTTTATATATATATATAGAGAGAGAGAGAGAGAGATAGATAGATTGTAAAGTACCCAGAAAGATAAGGAGAATGAAAGTAATAACACTCCTTCGTATTTAATACTTTGTTACATTTAAAGGTTGAAAGACAAAAAGAGGGGGGGGGGGGGGAAACTGTTCGCAAACCTCTAACCAATTTCTCATAATAAATGGACTGCAAACAAAATTAAGGTTGTCGACTGAATCAAGCTCCCAGAGAGAAGTTGTAATTTGTTCAATGTAACAGTTGAATCACTATTTGATGTTGCAATACTTCCTCTATTAAGTGTTGAAATATGTTCCACTATTTTTGTTGGTTCTGTTTTGGAATCTCCACAATGTCCAATCCCTGAATCCAACAACGTCTCTAAATCATCTCCAAGACCATTCTCTTTGTTATAGCAAAGCCCTTCATTATTAGAAAGTTTCATTTTCCTTCTCATTCTCCAAACCATATCTCTCTTAAATGGGATAGGTCCACTTAACATGTTGTTGTTTAGCCTGAGCTCACTTAGGCTATTTAAATTACCAAAACTTAATGGGATTGAGCCATTAAATTGATTCCCATCAAGCTGAAGGACTCGAATTTTAGGCAACCGGCCTAGAGATTTCGGTATTGGACCTTGAAGATTCATATTCGATAACCCTAAAATCATCAAGTCCCTAAAACCATCAAACATGTTATCTGGTAGAGTAGCAGAGTCTATTGGATTGCCGTTGAGGACTAAGGTTTGGAGAAAATTCAATTTCTTGAGCGAGACTGGAAATTGACCTATTAAACTGTTGTAGCTCAAATCCATGAGGATGAGGTCGTTTAAGTTGTCGATAGAGTCAGGTATTAAGCCTGAGAGGCGATTACGACTCAAGTCTAGCTTTATAAGAGAATGGCACTTCATGAGTGTGGATGGAATTGAACCCACAAGGTGATTTTGGTTAAGATCTAGCACATTCAACTGAGAAAAAGTCAAACTCGGGATTGAACCGGTTAGTTTGTTATCACTCAAATCTAACGACTTCAAACCGGTAATCCGGCCTAAAGAAACCGGTATTGAACCGTTGAGATTGTTTTTATGAAGATCGAGGACTCTCAAACTGGTTAAGTTACCCAACTCATTTGGAATGGGCCCAGTGAACCCATTTTCTCTTAAAACCAGTGTCTGCAAAGTGGGCCCTAATTGGGCCAGAAATGCTGGAATGGGCTGAGGGTTGTTACTAAAGCAACGATAGAAGAATAAAGTCCGAAGATGTGGAAGTTTTGTAACAGAGTGTGAAATGAAAGAATGAGTTGAATCACAAGTAGGAAATGCTGTATCATCGGACAATGCTCCAAAAGAAAGTGACACAACATGGTAGACGTTGTCGTTGTCCGGCATACACTCGATTCCGTGCCATCGGCCACGACAAACGTCAGGGATATCGGTGGCCCAGTCGTTCCCCGTGGCCCTCATAATGTCGTAAACAGCTTCTTGCTCATGGGGATCGGTTTGTGCACGGTTATTATTCATAGAGAAGCCAGTTTGTGGTGCATCAACCAGAGCTGAAGGCGCACCAGAATCGGACATTATAACAGTGAATGACCAGCCTAGTGGAAAGAAGGAAAGAGATAGTAGTAAAGTTGCTTGTATTGAGAGAAAAAAGGCCATGTTGAAGTGAAAGAAACTTGTTATGATGTCTGCATTTCTAGGGGTATTTTATAAGAGATGGGGAATTTATTGCATTCTCAGGTTGGAGAGTGTGACAACTGAATGAAAATTGGTGGATACATAAATTTAAGTAGGATAATTATGGATTCACGAGTATGAAGAGGAGATGAAATAAAGGCAGAGTTATGTGTCACTGGGCATTTATCACAATCACGGGGCTGAGGCTGCTTCTGCGTCAGCTAATCTAGGCCCACTTACAAGTAGGCTTGGGCTCCATTATGGTAAAAATAGCACGGGTTAGCCAATTTTCGGACTGGTCATTCAAAAATAGCCAGCGTTTGCAAAGTCATTGAAAAATAGCTACTATTTTGCTGCAACACGGAAAGTTCCAGCATAATATACTGGAGATCTTTGCTCCTGTGAATGAACTTTCAGCATATTATGCTGGAACTCCAACACGCGAAAAGTTCCAGTATAATATACTGGAGATTGGAGAACCGGTGCTCCAATTTCTAGTATGTTATGCTGGACCGGGATATTATACTGCAACTCCAGTATAATTATACTGAAACTCCAGTATATTATACTGGAGTATTTGTCCGGATTTTGAACAGTATTTTCGTTCAGATTTATCTTTACATGAAAAGTAGCTAAATTCGATTACTTTTAAAATTGTGGCTATATTTGAATAACCAGTTGTAAATTTAGCTATTTTTGAATTTCTCTCTCCATTGTGCGGTGAGGTTTTGGGCCGAAACTCTCAACTTATCAAGTCCATCAAAAGGAAATGTTCAAGAAAAGAGAAAAGATGGCGTATAATATAGGGAAGATTATGTGACACGTCAAGGATATACACTTTATTTATCATTTGTAGCTATACTTTCAGCAAATTTATTATTCGTAACTATATTTGAATTTTATAGCAAATTCATGAAATAAAATATTAATTATTTTGAATGAAAATAAGAAAGAAACAAGCTTTCATAGCTCAGTTGGTTAGAGCCCCCTTTAGTTAATAAAGGTACTGAGTTTGACTCTCAGTATCCTTTATATACACCCTTGTATTTCACCTTAATTACATTTGATACCTGATGTATTCGTCGCACCGATGAGACTCCTCTCAATTTGTCTTGTCTTCATTTTCTCAAGTTCCTACTTGAATTGGAGACGTGTATCATAGTTTAAAATTAAAGGCTAAAATTCTGTTGACTAAAACAAAGCCTTAATCATGGTTAGAAAAACAAATTCCATCCATATTTTTGCCCCTAGATATTTTTGCAGCCCCACAATTCTAGCTTCACATTATCTCTTTCCTAAATATATTTAGAACTTTTCTTTCTTTCCTGTAGTAATTTATAACATTAATTTGACTTATATAAATCAGTAGTTGTGCAAGAAAATATTATAATAAAATGTTGAAAAGTTTGTTTCCCTTCAAGATTTTTCTCCCATGAGAACGTGAAACAAATTTGGAAAAATTAACAAGTTGTGATGAAATCTCTTCAAATAAAAACAAATTTAGTTGGTGGTAAACTCCAATTATATCACACTTCTCTTCGTTTTTTTCTTAAAAATAGTAGTAGTTTTACGAACTTTTTTGGAGCTTAATGAAATAAATTCATTTTGGATGGGAAATTTGTTTTGAGCTTAATAATTATAATCATTGTGTTTGAAATTCCTTTTGGGTTATTATAATCTATGTTTAAAGTAGTGAAGCACATTGCATGAGATTAACAAACTTTTTAGAAAAAAAAAAATCGATAAATCAAAGTCACTGTTCGAAGTAAATATATTTAGGAAAGAGATAATAGGAAGCTAGAATTATGGGATTATAAAAACATTTGAGAGAAAAAATATGGAATGAATTAATTATCTAACCATGGTTAGAGCCTTGCTATAGTCAAATAAATCTTAGCCATTAATTTTAAACTGTAACATGTGTTTCCAATCTAAGTAGGAACTTAGAAAAATGGAGAAAATAAGAAGTCGAGAGGAGTTGGATCCAAAAATTTGTATAGTCTAACTACCTTTATTTTCTTCCTAAATAAGTAATTAGTTTTTATACTGTTGCTGAATATAATTTGCTTAAGATATTCGTTATACTTTTGAGTTTTGACGTGCTTTATTTCTGCTTATCTTCTAGGCATCCTAGTACAATTTTCGAGAACATTTATTGAACATAAGAATGTGTCTAGTTTCAGCTATCTTGTCATGTTATAGTTAATAATCGTTTAAGATGCGTAATCCACTTAGTGAGTTCCTTATGATGTTGTTGCAAATTGAGAGGCGGATTTAGGACAGATAAATCCACAAGTTTGGACTTGAGCTATGTAAATAGGTTTCTATTATAGTATAGCTAGGTAAAAATGTTGCAAATTGATAGGCGAATTGATGATTTAATAATATAAAATTATTGGCAATTGTGGGAAGAAAGAAGACGGAGATTCTGAGCGTAGATTAAGGAATTTTGTTGTAAAAAAAAAGGAGAGAGAAAAGGAGAGGGGGAAAAAAAGAAAGGATATAATTGAATCCCTTAATTGAAGGCATTAATAATGAGGTGGGAGTCTTTTAAGGAGAAATCTACACAATTTGTAAGAAAAACCTAGATACTTATTAAAAACTATAAAACATAGAGAACATTAGTAAATAAGTTTCTAATATAATATAACTAGGTAAAAGTCCCCTTATTTTCCTTAGGCGATATACTCATAGTTTCTACGGACCTAAAAGTGGGACTTAGTCTCATATATGTATGGCAATTTGAGCCTAAACTCATCTAATTCGCCCAATCCATCGAAAGATTAATGGGGTGGCTACAAACATTTTAGTTCAGAGATTTTAATACAATAAGTCACTTATTTAAAATTATTTGTTTAAGTGGCATCACTTTTAATTTATTTTTAAAATAGCAAATTCATTTACAATTCTAGCACATTAAACCTTTAGGCACTAAATGACTAACGAATCCACACCCACAAATTATCCACAAATTAAGGGATCAATTTATACTTTCTCTCTCATCACTACTAACAATTTCCATTTTTCTCTCCAATATTCATCTATATCTCTTGTTCTTAATACTCTATCAAAGTCTCTCCACACTCCTTCTGGACACCACCACCCTTTTTCCCATGATTGTAGTTAAATTCACCAAAATCATGACAAAAATCAAAGTGAGAAATGCCAGAAGTTTTCTCGCGAAGCTTTTAGGGGAAAAATAAGGCACTTGTATAAATTATGAATTATACCATACATGTTTATAATTAACATATATTATCGGTATATTTGTGTATCTCTGAATACCATTTGGTGCTGACTTATTTTACCATTTGGTCACTGGTGATGATGTTGATGAGATTGCAAGATTGAAGGCTTACCTGAGCCGCACCTTCGACATAAACTTGGCATGCTAAGGTACTTCTTGGACACAGAGGTTTTCGAGATCTATAAGAAGTAGAGCCATCTCTCAAAAGAAGTATGTCCTTGATTTGAAGAAAACAGGGATGTTAGGTTGCAAGGCCGCAATTAGCCCAATAGAAGAAAATCATAAGCTTGAAGAAAAGAGAAAAGAACCCTTGGATGATGCAGGCATCAGAGGCTTGTGGGAAAACTTAGATATCTTACTATCACTAGACCTGACATTACCTATGCTGTGGGGTTGGTAAGCCAGTATATGCATGCTCCTTGTCAAGCACACCTACATGTAGTATACAGGATCTTGAGGTACCTCAAAGGTTATCTTGGCAAAGGTATGATCTATACTAATCATGGCCATGGGAGAGTTGAAATCTATAGTAATGCTGATTGGGGTGGGTCAGTAGAGGACAGGAGATCAACTTCAGGATGAGAAAAGATCGCTGAGAAAGCATCTTGGCGAAGATAAAAGAGTTCGACACCTGAAAACCCCGAAACAAAGCCCGTATTCTTCCTAAACCCCCTATTCTTAGCATGACGGATATTGAATAAAGGGACGACCGAACCCGCTTCATCAAAAAATAATACTGTGTATATGTATAAATTAGGATTAAAGCTGGGTAAATTTTGTATAAATATTTATTTGAACCCACTTGACAACTACTATTTTACGATTAAAGTTATATATTTTTAAGATTGAACCCGCTTGCACAAAATTCTGGGTCCGCCACTGTTTGGGACCTACGACTTTCATGGGTTCTAAAGATATAGTAGGCGAAGATTGCGAAACTCGTCGGCAAGGTAGGATTTCGAAACTCACGGACCGAACTTTTATTTTTATTCACGTGATTTTAGTCCAAATTTATAGGTTTTAATGATTGTAATATGTTAACTGCCATGTTTGTAAATCAACTAATACTGCTAGAGTTTTTAAAAAAATTCTTAAATCTTGGTAAAAACAAAATTAGTTAATTTTTAAGAAAAATTTTCAGAGTCCTAGCAGAAATAAGTAATTAACAAAACTGGCAGCTAATTATCTACGTTCCTAACAGAAACATAATCAATTAATTATGGACCTCTCAATTCCTCCCATGTTCCGTTGCTTATTTTTAGTGAAAGTCCTAAAAATGCCAAAAGGTAATTTATGTGATAAGTTACTCCATTTAGCTGATTTATAGGAAACAAGATTATACAACCATTAGACCACATTACTGTTCGTTATCTATTGCCTTTTTTCTTTGGGAAAATTTCATATTAAAGCAACTGAGTTGCCTCCTTTTCAACTTTATAGCCCATATTTCAATTTAAAATTGAGTGGTCCAAAAATAACAGGCTCATATCCGAAAAAGGGCGTTATTTCCATTTTTTGGGAGTCAAGCGGGATTTTGTATCTTTCAGCGGGATTTTCTCTCATTCTTTCCATTCTTCTTTCCCAAATCTACAAAAATGCAATCTTGCGGTCAATGCAACTCCAAAATCCTAGAAATTCTTCTTCATCTCGAATTAACAACAAATCAAACACGAAAAGTGAAATTTTTTTGCTGCAAATCAGTGTAATTTTCATTTTGCTGCAAATTTGATTTCAATTTTTTGTTCGATGGAGCTTTTTCCTGTTTACGTTCTTCATAGTGGTGAATGAGAAGAAAACAAGTTTATCAATTTCGTCAGCGATTGTGTAATAATCGAGTCGACATTCAGCTACAACAATTTAGTTGCAGCTATTTCGGAACAAATTAGGATCGATAGTGAGTTAAACACAATAGAGATTAACTTTCTACCAAATGATGGTTTGCCACCGATCCTGATTTACAACGATACAGGTATTAAAGTGTATATCGAATTAAAGAAGAAAAACTTGAATTTCATTGAATACCCCTTGTTTGTGATAGTGAAAGAGATTTATGATAATCGTTTGGTTGCTACAAGTTCCAGTTGTTTGGTTGCTACAAGTTCCAGTTGTTTGGTTGTTACAAGTTCCAGTTGTATAGATGTATCCACAATTGATAGCACTGAGATTATGCCTGATATCGAATTCATTGAAAACACGAAATTTAGTGAAAACACGGGTATAATAGATAATATGTTGAACGAATTTGTTGAGGAGGATCAAATTTATAAAGATAAAGAGACAGTTATGAATATGATGAAGAACTTGGTTGTACGCGAGAGGTTCCAATTCAAGGTGAAGAGATCAAGCGCAATAAGGTATGGCAATAGTTGTATATTCTGTTATATATATGTATAAATATGTATAAAGTAGTATATATTTGTATATAGGTATTAAAATTAGTGTATATCTAGTTATGTTTTTGTATACAAGAGTATTTAGAAGTTGAATGATCTTTAATCCTAGGTATCATCTTATGTGTGTGGATGACAATTGTGCTTGGAGTTTCAAATCTTCTGTCGTTTTCAAGGCAAATATATTCAAGGTGAGAAGTTACAATAATAATCACACATGCAGCTATGGTGAAAGATACTTAACATAACGTCAAACTACTTCGGGTGTAATTGTTAGTATAGTCAAGGACAAGTATGTTAATCCAAAAAAAAGTTTACACCGCAAATGATATAATAGAGGAAATACAAAAGCAACACGGGATTGAAGTGAGCTACATGAAAGCATGGAGAGATAAAGAGATAGCAATGGCAATGATAAGAGGGAATCCGAGTGATTCATATAAGGAGTTGCCGAAGTATTTTTATATGTTGGAGCATACAAATCCAGGAACGGTTACAAAGTTTCATAAATCAGAAGATGGATGCATTCTTTATGCATATGCATATGCATCTATCAAGGATTGGGAGCACTGCAGACCGATAATGGTTTATTGATGGAAGTTTCCTTAAAGCAACATATAAGGGTACCATATTGACTGTTTGTACACAGGATAGAGCTGGTGAGTTGACTGCATATATCTTGTTTCTGCAGTCTGTATAATGTTGTAGTTTCATGTATAAAAGTGTTTATGATTTCACAGCTGCTGTTTTTATAGAATTTGCAGTTGTTATAAAGTTGTATAATTATGTATAACTGTGTATAAGATTTGTATAATTGTCTGAATCCTAATATCTATTTTGTATAAACAGGAAAAATCCTTCCACTTGCATATGTAATTGTAGATTCAGAGAATAACAAATCTTGGGAGTGGTTCTTTGTCCAGATAAAGGGTACTTTTGGTGTTAGGGAAGGGATGTGTATAGTTTCAGATAGAAATGAAAGCATCTTCAATGCCACAAAAGCTGTGTACCTAGAAGTACCACATTGTATTTGCATGTTTCACTTGTGGCAGAATGTAAAGCGCACATTCAAGAAACATCATAAACAATTGAATGATATCTTCTTTGCTTTGGTTAGAGCTTACACGATAGAGAAGTTTGAGTACCATATGACAGAGATATACAAAATTGATCCGAGAGTGCAGCCTTACTTGTTCGAAATTGGCTATGAAAGGTGGTCTAAGGCATACTCCAAAGTGAAAAGGTCGATGGTAATGACTTCCAATATTGCAGAGTCAATTAATGTAGCAAACAAGGATGTTAGATAGTTACCAGTAATGCGATTGCTGGAGTACATGAAAAATTTGCTACAATAATGGAACAAAAAAAAAGAAAAAGTGCAATGGAGACATCTACAGAGCTTGGCAAAAAGTACGGCAAACTTCTTTCGGAAAAATTTGATTGCATCGGAGCAAATGACGGTAAAATGAATCAAATATAATGATGCTTGGCACTGTTGACTTGCATTTTACTGCTTGTATAAGGATGTATAACTCTGTATAATAATGTATAATGTTCTTTAACTTCTTCTTTTTTAAAAAAACTTTCGCAAGTGAGGCCTGCTATGGAGCAGTTATATACCGTGTTTGAAGGGGTAAGGCGAAACATAGTGTGCCTTGAAGAGGAAACATGCAGTTGCAGAAAATTTCAAATGGATGAACTTCCATGTCTGCATGCTTGGGCGGTTTTGAAGAACCAGTAGCTGAAACCTGGCCAGTATTGCTCTTTTTACTACAAGAAGGATAACCTCTTTAGAACTTATGAATTTCCAGTGAATCCGATGCCATATGAGAGTTTATGGGTAATCCCAACAGAGGTGCTGGAAGATGTGGTCCTACCACCTAAAGGGAGAAGGAATGCAGGAAGGCCAAGAAGGGAAAGACTCAAACCTACTTCAGAGAAAGAGTCTAAGAGGGCGTTTTCATGATCTGTGTGTGGACAAGGCAGTCACAATAGAAAAACATGTAGGAATCGACCAAAATAAATAGTTGGAAACATAACACTTCTTATCACATTTGTTGTCATGTTAAGTAGTTAAGCTTAGCAAACAATAGAGTTACAAATATTGAGTAGTCAAGTTTCACAAGCAATTGAGTTAGAAATATCAATAAAGAATTACAATTTACACTATATAAGCAATTATGTTAAATATGTTTTATTATACATGTTTTGATTATACAATAATAGTGTCTTGCTGTTTTTAATGGTATTACATGTATACAGATGTATAAATGAGAGTATAAATTTGTATAAATTTATATAACTATGTATATTATTGTATACATATGTATAAACCGTGCAACACTAACAAAACTGCAACCATAATGAAAATACATACTTTGTTAAAGGACAAAAGCAACTGAAATATTCATGAAAATGTAATTCATTCACAGCCACAATGTGCAATGACTACCACAAATTACACAAAAATAAAAACATCTATAATATCCTTTAAGGTTATCTCACAAGTAGTAGAATAGTACTTAGACAAAACTAGGCAACAACTCCTGATACATAGCAAAACTATAGTAAAATGGAAAAACAGAACTACTTTCTCGGTCGTCCCCTCTTCCTCTTCCTGAAAAGTCTCCCTGTGATTTCATCACCACTAATTGCACCGGACTGTTATGTTTTCCTTCCATAATCCCACAACAGAGATCCCCACCTGGTGCGAAGTGTCTCAATGTCAAAATTATCTTTTCGAATTTCCTTACCAAGGATGAAATACTCAGCAAAACCAACAACAAAAGCACCACAATCACTGTAATTAAAAAGAAACAAATCAAATTCTCTGTACGTTATTGTAAATAGGTACACTAATAGTAAAATAGTAAAATAATTAAGATTAGCCTTCCATTTGATCTGTTGGAGCACATTATTAACCAAATTAATCTACAAAACATCAGAATGAGATTTATCGGTAAATGCACCATTGTTCCAATCAATGCCCTTCTTCTCGATATAAAAATCAGAACTCTTCAAGAAGTAAGGTATCAGAATTGCATAAGGTAATGCAGCATCCAAAGCAAGCCTATCATTAATAGCTCCACGGTTAGAGTCATAGATGTGGATGCACCTATCTATGAACGTAAACAACCCCAAAACCCAATGGCCCAATTTTGCTCTTTCGCACTTCACATAGATAGGGAATAAGATGTGGTCAACAGTGTGCCACGGTACATTTGCATCACAATAATATCCTCTAATGTACTCTTCTATCTCATGCCCTTCAGGAATCACTGAAGGATCTTGATTCACTTTGAAACCTTTATACAGGGAGTTGATTTTGTTACCAAAGGCAAAGTCGGTTGTAGTAAACCGCATGGCAACATTCGGCCCATATTTTCCCCTCTTCCTCAAATAATAAAAGAGGACATCCAAGTGCTAAAACAAGAAATAAAACAGAACAACCATCACTACTAGATTTTTTAAATATAGAAACTTATACACTATTATACAGAGTTATACATATTTATACAAGGTTATACAATCTTATACTGTGATTATACAAAGCTATGTATACACTATGGGGGTCTCAAATAATAAAGATATGCAACAAATAAAAAAAGGCATTAGAACAGAAAGTTATTAAATACCGTGTCAATGAAAGGTCGACAACAATACGCAAGTGAGTGGAACCAATCCTTCGTGGTCACATGACACGAGCCAAAAGTAAAAGCTTTCGTAAGCTTATTTACTTCATCGGTATATATATTTTGGCACTTCAAATCACAAAAAACAAAAAGTAATCAAAACTACCTTCATTGACAAGTATAAAATCAGAACATGACAGATTAAAGAAAGTTAAGGTACCTTCGCCTCGTATCCATCCCATTATCAACAAATGCGCAAAACTCTTTAGCCAATGGTGACAATGGATAAAAATTATCAATTTCAATCGTGAAAGGATGCTTGATATCAAAAAGGAGCTTGTGCGCCGATCCTGATGCCCCCCGAATCAAAAACTCGCAAATATGGAGATTTGGCATATTTTTCTGGTATTTTTTGTCGAACTGACTGTTCAGGAGAAATGTAATCATCTTCTACGTCTATGATGGATGGTTTGTGAAGCACAATTTGGGACATCTATAGCGCAGCTAAATCTTCATCGCCAATGTCATCCCAAAATATGTCACCCTTGACATCACCTGCTGCTCCTTAGACAGAGAAAACCAATAATAAAAAACTTTAAAAATGAAGAAAAAAAATCAGACAAAAAAAAGATAAAATGCAGAACGAACACCATGATCAACACCACCAGTAACTCCCTCGTTAGCTAGCGCGTTATCCTGATTCACTTGATCGACAAAGTCAGGAAAAACATCATATTGATAGCCATCAAATTCGTCGAGACCAGATGTATTGTCATCAGACACGCGCTGACGAATCTAATAAAAAATAATAGAAAGAGAAGGCATAATTGTTGAGTGATTTGGTTTATCAGTAAAAAATTACCTTAGAATCAGTAACATCCTCTTTCGTTTGCTTGGTTTCCTTTATATTTAGAAAACTGAACACTTTTTTAAAAGAAGAAACTACATAATTGTTGAGTGTTGTAACTGCATCAGTCAACTACAACAAAGAAAAAACAAAAACAACAAAAGTAAATCAACAACCATGTTTATAACCAAAATATCATGTATATATCAAAAGTACCGATAAACTACAGAAAAGCTAAAGCTCCAGTACCTTTCCAACAACACTCCTCAACTTCTCAACTTCAACATTCAATAGATCAATGCGTACCGAAGGATCATAACTCGGGTTAGTTTGTCGATCCATATTCTGAGGAAAAGGTCGTTTAGACTATTTCTCCATTTTTGAGGATAAGATCGTTTAGACAGTTGCTCCATATTCTGAGGACAAGGTGGAGATGCAGCGATAGAACCATCAGTGTGAAAGGCAAGCACCTCCCCTGATGCAACATCATCGGCATTAACTTCAAAAAGCGTGGCGATGTTCAGAGTTGACATCTCTTCACGAGTAGGGAAAATGTTCCTATAGTTCAACTACAAGAAGAAAAACTGGATTATAATAGTAGAAAAAGGAAATTGTGACATATTCATAAATATACATACTTACAGAAAAACTAAAATCATATATGAAGAAGTATTATGGTACAAAATATTTACCTTGTCGATACTAGACATGATCACCCCGCTAGTCAAATCCGCATATGTTGGAGTTTCAGTGACTTTCCAATTAAGAATGAGTGGCACATTTGTGCCATCGCGAACAACTAGATACTTGTCAACCATAGAGCAACACTCAAAAAATCATATTTGTAATGCAAGTGGCAAACCTCCAAGCCTATACATTGTCAAATAGTCATACTGTCTGTCCTTCATTGTCTTTAAAATATCTTCAAATGACTTTTTCCCCAAGGATACGTCTGATATTGACCACTTTCAAGGATATAAAAATCATCTTTATTGATACCATGATTATTGGAATCTAATAATATGAAATGATGGACAAACACCATTAAGTCCATCTTGAACGCATCTTCGTCCGACTTCCAGTCCTTTTTCTTGAAGCGATCAAGAAGTTGCCCCCTCGTTATAGCCTTTTTTCCATCTCCTGGAAAATGCTCTTTTAGCACCCTATTGACATCTGGTTTGTCATAGAAAGTGACATCTTCTTCTACACACTTTAAACCAGTGATAACAGCAAACTCTCCAATGCCAAAACGCAGCAAACAACCATTAATTTTCACCCACAACTCCCTTTCCCATCCTGGGACGACTTCCCTCAATAGTATACAATGAATAAGTTGATTTTGAATTTTAAATTGAGGGAGGTACAAGAAGTACCCAAAACAACTAGCACGAAACATTTGAAGCTGTGTGTCAGTCAAACATTGCTTCAAACTGCTCACAATATCAGTCTCGGTATGGGAACTAATCCTGTTGTGAAAATAATCAACTGGTTGTATATAAAAGTCTCCAACCTTGCATATGGAAAAATAATAAGAAATAGATTAGGAACAAAAACTATACTAAAATATTGTATAAATATGTATAAATCAGTGTAGCAGTACTTGTATAAAGATGTATAAACAGCTGTATAACTTTGTATGAAATTGTATAAGCACGTATAAAATTAATAGCAACACAGGGAATACCTTCAGCTTAGTTTTTCTCTCATTCAATTTGTAGGGAATAGCAAACCTTTGTTCTTTGGATATGCAATCAAAATCACTCTCACCGTCGTCCTTGATCTTTCTCTTTTTCGGTTTAACACTGGGCCTATATCATCTTCATTAACCAAATCAACTTTCATCTTTCTTTTGATTTTCAGCTCTGCCACATTTTTTACTCCTTATTCTAACAATGTTAACCGGAGTAGGAGTATTACTCGTTTGCGAACGAGTCATTCAACTGCTCTCTTAGTGCAACTTTTTATAGGAGCAGGAGACTCAAAATCATCATCATCGGGAGCCTGGACATGCGTATTCGCTTCAGAATCTGGGGTTGAGGGCAAGTCCCTCAATGATTTAATTGGAGTAGGAGTATTCTTCGTTTGCGAACGAGTCATTCGACTGCTCTCTTGTTGAAAGTTTTTAGGAGAAGCAGGAGACTCAAAATCATCATCATCTGGGGTCTGGACATGCACATTAGCTTCAGAATCAGGGCGTGATGACAAGTCCCTCAATCTTTTCGCAAAATCGAATTTAACGCCTTTTCCGGCAACCTTCATTTTGCATTTAGAAGCACGTATTTTTGAACGCATTTTCTACAATAAAACAAACAAACAAAACTTTAACAAAAGTGAAGAAAAGTGAAGGAAAACACAAAAATCAAACCAAAAATAAAGGCCATGAACACAAAGCAGAAGCCAATTTTCCCAAATTGTAACAAAACTCAAAAAATAAAAAATTCTACCCTAAAAGTCGAAATAACAAAGCATGCAAACTGAAACATCAAGTTTAGGCCCAGAACGAAGATAGAAGGAACACAAAATCAAACGAAAAACACAACAACATTGTAAAGAAAATAGCCATAATCAAAAAAGCAAAAAAAATAAGAATAAAACAAAATTCAAAACTAAAACTGTGGTAAAAGCATAAAATGAAACGAAAATTACCTAAAAAAATAGTGAAAGCTCGAAAAAGTACTTGAGCCCCAACAATGGAGATCGGTTGCCTTCGTCTCTGAGAAAACCGTGAGGAAGAGAGAGAAAAAGAAAGAGAGAAATTGAAATTTAAAAGCGAAGACCATTGTTTTAATATTTGCGGGCTACCAGATGAAAACTAAATTTCAAAACATATACAACCTGGGCTAAACCAGGTAAGTGCTTCAAATGTGGGCTATTTTCGAATGGGTTGTATGGCCCAAATGATATATGATGTAATTTATTCTTTTTCTTTTTGGTTTTTCCCTTTTAATTTATCTTTTTTTTAAATGAAGAAAAACAACAATTTTCAAATATGGGAACATGATGGGAGGTTTTCTTTACATGTTTATTTTTTGTTATTGTATTTGATTCCTTTTATACTCCTAAAAATAATAAGTATAGTGTATATATATATATATATATATATAGTTGTATAAATATTATTTATATAGTATACTACTTGTATATTACTATTATATTATATACATCGTATATAACCAATATATACAATATAGATATTTGGATATGCATAGTGATATATGATGTATTTTGGGCATATAATAATTTTATGATTTAGTCTGTCGCATATTTATTGTATAAATATTACATTTTACGAAATATATTATTATTTATAACTATTATATATATATATAATATGTACTTATATATTACTATTGTAATACATCATATATAAATAATATATCAATATTATATATCATCAACCCTAAAAAATCAAATAGGAAAATTGACTGTACAAAGTATCTTCATATACTTGTGGCTTACGTTTGTCCATTTCAATTGCTATTGCAAATATTAATACAAAAAGATGAAAATGGGAAAAAAATGAATGAATTTACCTCTTAGTATATCCTTTTCATATGCACTAAATCATCTATAAATATGATTAGAATATATTTAGAATACATTTTAGAATGGAATCAGCTTAATATGATATTTAGAATATAACATAAGAGGAAATAGTGTAACTGATTCCATGATTTGTGCCTCATTAATTGTGTGCATAATTTATACGATATGCTAATATTGTAAAACAATCTGTTATTTTTGGAATAAACAACAAATGATATTATTTTCTTAAATATTTTAAAAAAAATGCTCAGCCGTGTAACTTTCTCTTATGTTTTTTGCCTCTATTTGAGTCGAGCCTAAGTTAACCCATCATTTTTAGAGGCGTTTTCGTATATATATTATATATGAAACTATATTACCAAATATATTCATAGTTTGCTTATTACCCTTCATGTTAATAGTATCTACCTAATATATACAATGCATTAAATAAGGAATCAATGTAGCTTTATGATTCCTTATTTTGCGCGCTAAAAAAAGGGAATTAAATATTTTCCAGATCTTCCCCAACGCAAATCACGTACATTCCATAATTATCGTCGGCTTCACTCTGATCTTCCACAATGCAGAACAAGATTTTCCATACTCTGTTTTTGCGATACACTCTGTTTCTAGAAATTCTCTCTACATCTCTCTCTATTCTCAATCGCAAATTTCAGTAATACAAAACAAATGAAAAGAGAGCAGCAATTCCACCATTGACAACCATTAAAAAACTTGAAAGCTTTGAATTCAAATTTGGATTTTCAAAAATCATTATTTGTTTGGATTGAGTGTTGTTGAAAATAATCGGGAATATGGTTTGGAGTTTATATCTCAATTTTGAGGGGTTTTGGTGAAGATTAGACTTGGTTTTGACTGAATTTCAGATTGAAACTCGAAGAAGAAGAAGAAGAAGAAGAAGAAGAAGAAGACATATTGCAGAAATTGTAGATAAATTGTAGATTATTTGTATTATGATTGTAGATGCTTTATTTTCTATTTTCACAAATAAAAACTTCTACAAATCTTCTGAAAAACGCAATTATGTCAAAAATCCCAATTATGCTACAATTGAATGAGAATTGGGATATAAAAATTCAATGTACCCAGTTTGTGGATATTTTGTAGATAAATTGTAGATTATTTGTATTCTAATTATAGATGCTTTATTTTCTGTTTTCACAAATCCAAAACCACTAAAACTTCTACAAAATCTTCTGCAAAAAACGCAATTATGTCGAAAATACCAATTAAGCTACAATTGAATGAGAATTGGGATATTAAAATTCAATGTACCCAGTTTGTAGATATTTTGTAGATTATTTGTATTCTGATTGTAGATGCTTTGTTTTCTGTTTTCACAAATCAAAAACGACTAAAACTTGTACAAATCTTCTGCAAAAAACAGTCTACAATTTAGTATAAATGTAGTAATTATGTAGATACCCTTACAAATAATACTGCTTTATACATACTTAAACTGATTTGTTGTATATTTGTAGAATTTTTGTTGAAAATATACTGAAAGATATGTTCTTTCAGTATATATCTAGCATATTCTCTGTTGCTAATTGATTCTGTTTTCATCTTATCTCTAACTGGAATAGTTCTGATGGATGTTTGAATTGGGAAATGTTAAGGTAAGATTTCCAGATAATATTACCGAACATTCCCAAGAAATGTAGTATTTATTCACCAAAAGTTGCTACTGATTTTCCATCACAACTAATAGCATCATCTGGAATATATGGAAGAATCAAAAGCAATATTTTGGATTAGGCTTCAACGAGAAACTTACTGCATCGAAGAATGAATATTAGAGGAATCTGCATCCAAGAATACCTGGATTAAGCACTTCAAATTCTGTTCTCATATAAACAAAGAAGAATTTTCAGATTCATTTAATTAAGGAGTAAAAACCGTACAATTAATTATACCCTTAATTAATTATGGTATAGAATTGGTAATTTGGTATACTAAGTGTAATTAGGTCAAATCTTAAATATTGAGGGTAATAAAGTTTCCTATGTGGCATAGGAATGTAAAAATTCCCATTTTTTATAGCCCATTCTGACCCATGAAGTAGCCCAAATGCAACCCATGAAGCTCATCCAAAACAAAGGGATCTCAACCCAACTTATCTAGAAAATTACTTAGTTGCTCCATCATTAGTTTCTGTATTTAAGTTTAAAAATAAGAATCAAAGTATTTAAGTTTTAGTGTAAATATGAATAATTTTGTAATTGAGTTGTGGTGAAATTTACTTATTTAGAAATAACATAAAAGATATTTTTCAACTTACAAATTTTAAATATTAATTTGTTATTTAAGAAAATATATTTTGATTCTCAAAATACTAATAGTAGTTATTTACCTTTTATACATAGGTGTATAGAAGGTAAAAGACTTTGTTTATGCAAGATACACATTGTTCTAAAATATGGGTCAAGTTTAGCGGATTGAGTTATGACCCATTGTTTAGCCCATCTTGACTCATTCCCAGTACACTTTGCGCGAGTTGGGCTATGATCTATTGTTTAGCCCATCTTGACCCAGCCCAAGTACCCTTTGGGTTAGGTTGGTCAATGACTTATTTATTGACCTAACCTATCTTGACCCGTTAAAATTCAGTACAACCCGCTCATTTGATACCCCTAATCTCATATGACATATACTATGACAGTTTCTAATAAGTTTATACTAATAATGGCATTTGTTCCAAGGGGTTTGGCCGTTTGGGGATGGCTCAACACCCAATAGTACAAGAAGAATCGTGTAGCAAGAGCTTTTTCGGCTATATGCCAAATTGCCAACAGGTAATTATCAAATTTCTCTAAGGTTCTGGACAACATATCAGTACAGAAGCTACTTGTATAACTGGACATTTTAAGCATCCACAGTATAGGGCTGGAGATTCATATTTACTCGAGTGTTTCTCTTTACTAAGTCTAGATGTTTGTTTTATCACACAAGGGAATCAGGGAAAGGTGAAGGGTAAGGAAAATAGTGGAAGTCAAACCCATACTTAGTGTGAAAGACTTCCAACGATAACACTAAGGTATAAGCATTGGTCATATGTAGTGAAAAGTTAATCCTCAGCATCTGAATATGGTGGACAAGATCCATCATCAACATTGGCTAGTGGATTGAAATAAGGAGAGCTTGGGTCAATGCATCCAGGTACTATATCAAGATCGCAACGATCACCCTGCATCAGCATAGTGTCCCTTCTAATCAAATACTGTAGCTTTGAAAATTATTAAAACAGAAATAAAGATCAAAGATGATTTTTTACTTACTCCTTCCACAGACAAGTTTCCAACCATAGCACATCTTGTGATCACAATATTCGTGTCCGGGAAAATTGCCTTGTCACACGCACCCTCCTGACTTAACTCCCCTGCAAGTCCCTGCACAACAAAGAGAATGATCTTCTAATAATGCCAATGAACATGATTCATATAATCCTCTTCTAATAGAAATGACAAAAGCATGATTGAAAATCATGCTAGTTAACTAGTAAAAGATAAGAACTGAATATATGCTACGTACCTCAGTGAAGAACTCGGTTGGTTTATTTCGCCAAGCATTAGGGACCTGAAATTGTAGTCTATAGGGACCATCCCATTCGGTTCCATTCGTGAATGAGAAGATCAAACTAAGGGCTGAAATCAGAAAAAAACAAAATGTTAAAAATGGGTGAAAGATATAGTCATCTCATGCAATTTAAGACAAGTTCTTGTCTAATAAAACTCACCATGCTTTGGGATACATATTTGAATTGTATAAATAGGAGGATCTGCTTTTCCTCTAGTTTTCATGAGCATTGCCCTAGGCTCACCACCACACATGATAGGCTGATTGAAACCTCCTGAAATTATGGCTCAAGAATTCAGCATTTTCAATAGAGGTTCACTCATTTTTATATCACAGGTTCTAATTAAGAGTCTTAATTTAAGAGTGTGTAGCATGATGAAGAAAATTGCATATACATGAAAGAAAAAAAGATGATTTTAGTATTCTTTTAGCTTCAAAATCTGAATAAGGGCAGCCCGGTGCACTAAGCTCCCGCTATACACGAGGTCCAGGGAAGGGCTGGACCATAAGGGTCTGTTGTACGCAACCTTACCCTGCATTTTTGCAAGAGGCTGTTTCCATAGCTCGAACCCGTGACCTCCTCGTCACATGGCAGCAACTTTATCAGTTACGCCAAGACTCCCCTTCACGTAATCTGAGTAATTATGTGAAATGGAAATTCCTATTAGGCATCAAATTTCATAAAACAAACAAAAATTTACCATTAAAAGCAATTCCAAACTCTTCATTAGGGACCATATTGTTTGCAGCTGGATTGTAGAAAAGCTTCAGTCTCTCTCCCTGTCAAAAAAAGATTTTGGAACCTAAAATTAAAAGGCGTTCAGGCCCTATATACCAATAAAATCTATCCATATTTTGGAAATGTGAAACATACTGCAGTAGGAGGAAGACCATTCATTGTTTTCCAATAGACTGGGGCTCTTCCAAGGTCAAATTTAGCCCATGTAGGAAGTGTGTATCTGAAACATGAAAGTTTGATCGTTAAACTTCTATGCACTGACATTCTAAAAATATTTTTACACGCGTATGAGATCACCTAAAAGATACTTAACCTAACCATCCATATTAAGTTAGAATTGTTTCCTGAAAAATAGGACAAATAACCTACCACAACATGTAATACATTAATAATATGCAATATATATACATGGTTGGCCTATGGAAGTTATTTCCTATATATATATTTGATGCTTACAAGATTCAATATCTCATAATAATTCAGAAGAAAAGAGAAAGGTGGAGCTTACTCTTTGACTTCCTCTGCAGGGGAAGTTGCAACAGCAGCAGCAACTATACCTCCACTAATCCGTACCAGTTTCCTCGTTGTTGGATAACATCTTCTTAAGTGAGCTCCCATAAAACTTGTAGCTGCGTTTTCAATTTACAGACATGTTAGACATTCTATCCAATTTGGGCATATTTCATTCCAATGATTAAAAAAGTAAATTAGTCTTTTAACCAAGGTAGGAGTTTTCTACAACTTTTCTCTAAATCCAATTCTCACACTTTGGTCAACATTGGAATTAATATCAAAGTTAGTGCAGCAATAAGAACTAAGCATTTATCATAACAGGGGCGAAGCCAGGGGCATATCCAGCTCTTTAGTACCGGATTCATCTGAATCCAGTATTTTCGACAAGGAACATAAATTTATGTGTAAAATTTACTAGAATTACAACAAATATTCTTTAACAATATAATGTGTTCAATACTAAAGATTTTAAAGATTGAACCCATAAAATTTAAATTCTGAATTCGCTAAAGTGAGACAAGGGGATTCAATTGAATGATGTACTATGCAAATAAGACAAAAACAGTTCTTTTGGATTATATTAACTATTGAATCCTCAAGGAAAGATTCCAGTACAGTAGCAAAAAAAATTATTTTTGGTCACAGGTTCCAATCCTCTAATATTTTTTAATCTCTATTATGAATTTCCGGCTTTGCTATTGTGATAATCAAATGGAAAAAAATGATAGCAAGAACGTACCATATATATTTGAAACAGAGGGACTTGCATTACTATTAGAAGCAGAACGAGTTGCTGAAAATAAGGAGGTGTTTGTTGATGCTGCAGCCATTTTGGAAGCTGTAGGATGAGAAAATTAGAGACTATTTCAGATAAAAGAAGGATATGCCGTGAAGTATAAATTCATTTGCAACCACACAAAAATACAAAATTTTTTGCACGTTGAAGAAATATCTCTTACCCCTAGAACAGGACAAACCACTTCATTTTCACACTTCGCAATAATCTTCAACTTCCCAAAAAATCTTGATATTTAAAACAAATATCTCACTCTCTCGTTTCTCAATCCTTCCACGTCGAAAAAGCCAGCCATCTTTATTATCACGTACAAATTCAATAATTTTAAGTTAATAGATCCAAAGTACTGTTAGGACCACCGAAATAATCAGGTTTGTGGAAGCTATCAAAGCAAAACTTAAACGACGATAAATCAGCTAATAAACAAGAAATATACCAAAAGACATACAAACATTTAACGTGGTTTGGTCAATTGACCTACGTCCACAGCGGAGATGAGCAATCCACTATATAAAAGAGAGTACAAAATATCGAGAGAACAACCTCACAAAGAGGCAAACACAAGTGACACACTAACACTTGTCCCGTAAAGTTTTCCCCCTAAACATGACTCTCAAACCCAATATGGCTACATTGTGGATGCTACTGAATGAGAAAGACATATCTTCAATTTATAGAACTCCAAACCTTTTCCTACATCAAAAAGGACTAGCCAAATATGGAAGAATTATATTTTCCTTCTAGGAAAAGAAAAACCAAAATATGGTGAATATGTTGTCCTTTCCTTCATGAGATAGGAAAACCAATTATGACAAGATAATCAAGACAATGAGCACTACTTCCCTTGGCAAGATAATCTCCAAGGTTGCTCTGATGGTAAGCAACCTCCACTTCCAACCAAGAGGTTGTGAGTTCGAGTCTCCCCAAGAGCAAGGTGAGAAGTTCTGGGAGGGAAGGATGCCGGGGGTCTATTTGGAAACAACCTTTCTACCTCAGGGTAGGGGTAAGGTCTGCGTACACACTACCCTCCCCAGACCCCACTAAGTGGGATTATACTGGGTTGTTGTTGTTGTTGTTGTTGTTGAGTAGTGCTTTCTCTTAAAGCCAAAACCCACTCAAAATAGAAATAAACACCAAATCCAATTCCGAATAGGAATAGAAACCAAAAGAGAATAGGATTAGGCCATTGGCCCTTTGGCTAGACAACATGGGCATGTGCCCAACAAACTCCCCTCCAGCCAAGGGGCCAAATGTGTCTTCAAGTAGAGAAACTATTGACACATTTGGCCCCTTGGCTGGAGGGGAGTTTGTTGGGCACATGCCCATATTGTCCAGCCAAAGGGCCAATGGCCTAATCCTATTTTCTTTTGGTTTCCATTCCTATTCGGAATTGGATTCAGTGTTTATTCCTATTTTGAGTGGGTTTTGGCTTTAAGAGAAAGCACTACTCATGATCTATAAATAGGACAACCTTGGAGAATTGTTCCATGCTCATTGATACAAATCTTTGAAAGACTTAAGCACATGGTTTTTGAGAGAGCTTTCATCAAGAGAGAAGAGAGAAGAGAAAAGAAAAGTATTTGCTTTGCTGCAAATTTTTATTCCGACCAGCCAAGTTCAAATCAAGTTTTGGGTCCGTTAACTGTTGGATCGGGATAATATTTTGACTGAGTGTTCGTAACATTTTGATCTTTGATTTGAACGGTGAAGATTGGATTTGGGGACCCGTAGCATTTGATTTCGAGCCTCGAACAATAGCTTTGCTTTTGTGGATTTTCCTCTTTCTTCAATTGATTAGTTGTTGCTCTTGTTGCTCCATGTTTGACACTTGTTGTTTAGCCAATTTGGAGAACTTTTGTAACCCTCTTATTGTTATAGTGGAGTTTTTTGGATCTTTGTGATCCCGTGGTTTTTACCTTCGATTTGAAGAGTTTTTCACGTTGAAATTTGGTGTTCTTTATCTTCCTTAATTCCGGATTTGCCTCTTCCTCGACGTAACAAGTACATGCACCAACTACTCTTTCTAACAAAAAGTGCAACTTTAAGTATAAGTTACTCCCTTTTTGTTTCAATTCGTATGACATAGAATTTTTGAAATTTGTAATCTTTGATATGTCATAATATTTATGTGACTTTAAAACTTTTGAAACATTTATATTGCCATAAAATTTTCTCATTAAAGATAAATAATTTCTTTGAAAATAATTAGTTTTAATTATAAAAAAATACTATTCTTTTTGAAATAATCTAATAAGGAAATAGTGCCATACATTCTTATGAAATACATGAAAAATGCCCACACACTCCCACTGTAGGTACTGTTCAGACATAGTTATGAAAATTGTTCAATCCTTTATAAATATATTAAGGTGACCTTGTATTTTGTAGGCAAGTAACATTCTACATTGTCAAAAGATGCCAATAAGGTCATTGTGCTAATTGCTTTTCGATCCCAGAATTTCAGTATATCTCGCAAATACAATTTTGCTATATGATATTTGCGGGAATTTGGAGAAGCAGCTATTCTATGGAGTAATAAGTTTATTTGGAGCACGAACATCATCCATAAATTCAATATTTTCTACAGTTCAAAAATGAAGATGAATGAAAAACCAGGGGGATAAAAGGAGAATAATGTATAAGGCGTGGTTTGGTTGATGGGATATGAGATAATAATTTTAGGATTATATGCGAGATTATTTTATTCCGCGGTTGATTGAATTTTTGAATTTTGATCCATAATTGTGGTATTATTCTATCCTACATTGAGGACGGGATAATAATCTCGGGATTACTAATCCCAATATAAAATATTAAAATGACAAAGGTGCCCTTCTCCAAGGCTATTCCCATGAAATCCTTAAAAAGTTTTAGATTATGATTTAAAATAAAAATTTATCCCAACTTATCTAGTATACACCAAACAAATGTTTATATTATGCCACGTGTATCTCATTTCAAGTCCAAACAACTAAACATCTACCAATAGAAATACATCCCCTTAATCATTCCAACATTATTTAATATCCTTATTATAATTCTATTATTATAATTCGGGGATGACTTGTTCCCAACCAAATGACCCATAAGCGTCTAGGAAATTTTCATAACTAGAAGGCGTATAAGAATATATAACATTCAATACTGCCATTTGCAAATTTACACTATATACAATAAAAAAAATTCTCCTATCTTGATCAAGTTGGCAAAAGTCAATCAAAATGGCAGAATAATCTCTTATTTTAAGCCTAAAAGAATAAAAAACTTATCACAACACAATCACTCATTTAGTTTCCTAATAGTCTCTCATCATCTTTTCTTGTATTTCTTTTATTCCCTCAATAAATATTGTTTTTTTTTTCACTCAGAAATTAACTTCTTCAAAAGAAATATTGTAAAAACAAAGCAAAAATAATAAAGACCATCGATAGCAATCTTTCGCCAAAATCAGTTTTAAAAATCATAAATCTTTTAAATAACGATATATTAACGGTATATATTAGTTTTATATAAGCATACAAATAGATTATATCACATTATAATACTTAAATATGCATAGTATGTTTATATATATAGTTGATATACCATTTACATTTGCAGTAACATATACATATTTGTGTATGTTTACTTTACCAAATATATATTTATATACCACACATATAATATTAAGTATACTATTTGTATATATCATATATTATATGTATATACTTATATACTATACGTATATATTCACCTTCGGTTAATGCCAAACTCCTCAAGTAACATTTTCTTCGTTGTTTTGTCGAAGACAGTTACATAAAGTTTGTCAAGATCTTGAAAAAAGTGCACAAATATTATCTAAAAAAGAATAATTTAGAAGTTCTAAAATTTTATAAACAAGTGCATATTTTCAAGTTGAATTTATGATATTATCAATAAGCAATGTTCAAATAATCTAGCAAAGAATCATGGGATAGTTGTAGCACCCGAAAAATTTCGAAGTGCTTGAGCGCTAATTAAAAAAGTTAATGTGTGCTAATTACATTATTTTGTGAGCAGACGAGGACGATTAATATGATGGATATCAATTGGACAGAATAATAAGTGTAAGAGTTATATTATAAGTGATGTGGGGTCTAAGGAGAGCCCAAAGTTCAAGTTAAGTTGGAAACTATACGACGGACTAAAGTATCAAATGAGTACGCACAAGGTCTAATTGTAGATAAACATAACTCTCAATATATATAGAGTTGTATGATGAACTACCTATTAAATTAGAATTCTTGTCTAGTTTCCAACGGTTCTAACCGTTCGCTATTAAGAGATTTGTAGAAGGAGTTATGGACGTTTTAGTAAAGGTATCTAGCAGAGAAAAATAAACTTGGGATGCGGGGTACAACTTGCAAAACGCAAGGTACAACTCTTTGAATGTAATACCCTAATATTTTAAATTAGGACATATTGAATATTTAGTGAATAATTTAAGTCCAAAGGAAAAAAAAGAACTACCTAATAAAATAAAACAAATCAAAACAAAAAAGAAAAAATAATAAGGAATTGAAACAAAAAAGGCCGAAGCCCATTCTCTGGCCAAAAAGCAAAAAGAAAGAATGGGGATAAAGAAAGGGAGGAAAGCCTCACGACCGGAAAACAAGAAAAGACAACGTGAGTTTTCCCTTCTCCTTCCACTGAAGAGCACGACAAAAATCCAACACAGAGAAAACTAATTAAATAGAGAACAAGGTAAATTTTTAAACTTAATTCATAGGTTTGATTCATAAATTTCATGGTTATAGAACTAGCATACCGTTACTGATTTCCCTCGAGTAGGGACTACCGTTATATTTGACTTCTTGCGAAGAAGTCCACAATTATACCGATTACATGATTCGTTCATTGAAACCTCCCAAACATAAATATTGATATTGCACAGTGTTTACCGAGCTTATTACCGAATTGCCAATTGAATTATATTATATGAAAAACATGATAAGATTGAATATTGTTTAGTATTTCTAAAGCACATTCTTATAATATTTTCTGTTTATTATACTAGTATGTCTTTTGACTTGTCCCCATTAAAAACGGTTGTGGTTAAGTATTATTACTCACTGAGCTAGCGACTTACTCCCCGCTATTTTTTTTACAGAGACAACAATTGACACATGCGAGGATTTTGTTAATTAGAGCGCACTAGTTGATAGTTCTTAGTGAGCCTCGTATTTATTCACGTGGGCAAGGAGTTTTAATTAATTGTTATGGTCTTTTCTTTGAATTCTTAGACTCGTTCCATAGTCATTCTTTTAGTGTCATAAGTATTCCTTCATTATTATAGACTTATGTTGAGTATCGCTCTTTTTTATTAAATTTGAGGATAAATTAGTATTTCTAGTTGTTAGTGGGTGGACTATTAATGGTAGATATTTGTTTTGGTTAATTGATAAAATTATATTTGTTAGAATTTATATTAAGATGTTTGGTTGTTGATTTTGACACACAAATTTTTGGTTAGTCCAAAAACAGGGAAAATGCTGTCCGATTTTCTGCGAAATACCGATGAGGCTTACCTGGGGCACTTGCTCCTAAGTGTCGGTCATGATCCTAAATTGGGTCGTGACAACGTTGGTATCAGATCCGGGTTTCAAGTCCCGAGTCATGAAGCAATGTTTAGTAGAGTCTTGTTCATGGGTATGTAGGTGCCTATGCTTATGGTCCTGAGGCTACTGAACATCTAGGATGTTTTTCCTTCTTTTATTCCTTGATCGTGTATTGAGATTACTTGAGATTAACTTTGGAGTACTTCTTTCGCAGATGGCTAGGACTCACACACCCTCATCTGCTGGACGTGGTACTACCCGAGGTGGTGATCAAGTTGGGGTTTCATCAAACTAGAAGACATGCCCCTCCTCAACTTGAAGTTGGAAACATGGGTCAACCCCAAGCTGCTATGCTAGATCAAGTGCAAGAACAAAGGGGTTTAGGACACTCCATCACTAGTGCCAACTATTGTACCTACTGTTACCTATCTGCAGATGCAGTGACAAGGTTATTGAATGTGCTAGAGGCATTGGTGCCTACTCAGGGAGGAAGTTCAGCTCCATGCTACTTTACAGACACAAGCACATGCACAGACTAAGATTTTCAGGAACAAGGAGGTATCCCTGCAAAAGTTTATGAAATTGAAATCACCAAAATCCACAGGTTCTGATAATTCAGTAGATCCTCAAAATTTTTTGGATGGGATACTCAAGGCATTACATGCTCTAGGATGTTCTAGTGAGAGAGTCGTTGAGCTCGCAGCATACAAACTAGATGATATGGCCAATACATAGTATGAAACTGTATTGCTAGGAAGTCCAGCAGGAGCAGCACCACTGACGTGGGATGAGTTCAGTAAGTTGTTCATGGATCATTTTCTCCCAGACAACCTGAGGAAAAAATATGCTAGAGACTTTGAGAGGTTGGTTCAGATATGGTTGTGTCAACATATAACACCAAATTTTGTAATCTGGCTAGATATGCTCCTTACTTAGTGCCTACCCAAGAAGCCCGAGTTCAGAGGTTTGTTAATGGGTTGGTTGGTCGTCTATACACTATAGTAGCCCCACAGATGAAGACTTTGTCCTACTCTGATGCAGCCGATCTTACTAGAAAGATCGAAAATAAAGGACGTGATGAGCGTGCAACCAATGATTTATGTAAGAAGGCCAAGACGGGAGTATTTTTCAGTGGCGATTTTAGTGAATTTCACAGAGTAGGAAATCAGGGACAACAACAACAAGGTTCTCAAACATGGACACCCTTTTCTTCACAATCCGCATACAGACCACATTACAGATAAGATACTATGGGACCATCATCATCTAGACATCATAATTCTGGGTAGATATATGCCACTACTCTAATCTGCCAGACCTGTTGTAGATCACATTTGGTCCAGTGTCGTGTTCTAACTGGAGAGTGCTTTCGGTGTGGCCAGTTGGGACATCACTTAAGGGATTACCCTTCAGCCCGAGGAATTTTAGTCAGGCTTCTATTCAGTCAGCTACACCTACTCAGACTACTCGTAATGCTTCAGGTGCTGTAGGTACATGAAATAGAGGTCGAGGTGCCGGAGAACGTGCTACTGTGAATCAAGGACAAGGGAATGCTGGTAGTGGTAGGCGAGAGTTTTGGCATTTACTATAAAAGATGCTCAGGCCTCGAATGCTGTGGTTACATGTATTCTTTCTGTCTGTTCATTTGGTGCACTTGCGTTGATTGATCCGGGATCTAATCACTCATATGTGTCCTCGTACTTTGTTTTGAGGTTTGATAGACAACCTGAGCTATTGAATGATCCTTTTCTAGTTGCTACTCCTGTTGGAGAGTCTCTATTAGCTGAATACGTGTACCGTGCTTGTCAGATTCGGGTTGAGGGTAGAGATACTCTAGCTGACCTTATTGTACTTGATATGATTGACTTTGACATGTTGATGAGAATGGATTGGTTATTTTTTTTCTATGCTATTGTCTATTGCCATGCAAAGATAGTTAAATTTGAGATACCAAACGAGCCCAGCTTTGTCCTAAAAAGGGGTAAGGTTCCAGAGATTTGCAAAGTTGTATCTTTTATGAAGGCTCAACGGCTTATGAAGAAAGGTTGATTGGGTCTCTTAGATATTGTAAATGACATAAGAAAGGAAACAATAGGTATAAAAAATGTACCAGTAGTGAGAGAATTTTCTGATGTATTTTCTAAAGATTTACTAGGATTACCTCCAGTATGAGAAATAGACTTTGGTATTGATTTGCCACCTGACACACAACCCATATTGATACCCTCATATCGGATGGCACCAGCAGAGTTGAAGGAGCTAAAGCAACAATTGCAAGATTTGTTAGATAAGGGTTTTATCAGACCGAGTATATCTCCATAGGTTGCACCAGTACTGTTTGTAGAGGAAAAACGGATCTATGAGAATGTGCATTGACTACAGGCAGTTGAACAAGACAATAAAACGCAATAAATATCCTTTTTCTCATATAGATGACATGTTTAATCAGTTACAACGAGCTGCACACTTGTCAAATCAGCTTAGAATCAAAGATGAAGATATTTCTAAGACTACTTTCAGAGCTCGATAGGGGTACTATGAGTTTCTCGTGATGCCTTTTGGGCTAACTAATTCTCCAGATGCATTTGTCGCGCCCTTTTTTCTTGCAAAATCGGGTTTCGACACGTGACAACTCTTTTAAGGAAGGTGTTAAAAGAGAGAGTCGCCACCTAACAGGTTTAAGGTGCGTTAGGGCACCTATTTGCAAATAACTCTGGTTTATCAGTTTGCGTCACCAAAGATCGGGTAAGGGCTCAAATTATCTCAAAGAGAAAGTGTTAGGCACTCTTCGAGGTCCACAATTGTGGGTCCCAGCCAAACTCAAATTATATGAATTAGTCAGACAAAGAAAGCAAGAAGTGTAGGAAGTTTTATTAAACACAAATAATTGATTTAAAGACAAAATGGAGGGGGGGGGTCCTAAATGCTTTAGCCTAAAGGATCATCCCGTGCAACATAAATAATATTTCATAACTCCCTCGAGATGGGGTGTTACTCGTACTATTCAACGCGCACAAACTATTATCTCCTGCTACCCGATTACTATCTTTAAGTTGTTACCTAAAGCGTACTAGTTGATTCTAAACCGTGCCTTATGCGTGCACTACCTGTCCCATGCCTATGGTCCAGGAGGCGTTTGGACCTCTATTTTGGATAGTTCTAGACTTAACTTAGGCTTCTCAAAATGATAAACCTAGGCGTTATAAAAAACAAGTTGGACCTCATATAAAAGCAATTTAGGGGCTCAAGTTATCCTCCACACTTAGACAATAAATGCACGCAAACAAATTCTCACATTAAGTGCTAGACAGTTCCAGAATTGGGCCAAATTAAAGCCATTACGCCCAATAGACATGGTTTCTATGCGACCTCGTGCAGACAGTTTCAGATGCAAGGTGCCATTTTAGATACAATTTCTGAGTGACTACACCATTGCCTACTGATTGCAAGTTATAAGCGATTAAACCTATAAACATGCTATCTAGGTGATTTACGCAGTAGTTAGTAGTGATATCCATGGAAGACATTCAGAATTACTCAGTTTAATCCTATATGAATGCTTTCTAATAGTGGCAACAAAACAGTGTTGAAAGTTAATATTAGCACTTAAAAAGCGAGTGGGATTACCATATAGGCAGGATTTCTACAATTAGCGATTGAAACTAGTTTTAACTCCTATAGACATGTCTCCTAAGTGAGTAATTATAACAATAATACATTAACCAATTAAGACCATATAGGCATGATTTCTAAAAATGCTGATTTGTAGAACATAAACCATCAGAACCCTATGATCATGATATCTAATGAATATGCTGTAATGCACATAGAGATATTGGTCATTTTGTTTCCTATAAGCATTATATCTAACAAACGTAGAAGTAGAATATGTTGAACGAATTCAACATTAAAGTCCTATTGTAATAACCCGGCTGGTCGTTTCATGAGTTACCGCTCTGTTTCCCCAATTTCTGCTTCTTATTGCCTTGTTATCGGGTTGGTTGGCTCGGGTTAGGAAAGGTTTTGGTAAGGTTTGAGACACTTAGTCTCTTTTGAGGAAGCTTAAGTTGGAAAAGTCAACCGGATGTTGACTTATGTGATAAAGGGCTCGGATGTGAGTTACGATGGTTCGGATAGTTTCGGGAGGTGATTTGGGACTTAGGAGAGTGATCGGAATGTGTTTTGGAGGTGCATAGTAGATTTAGGCTTGAATTGGCGAAATTGGAATTTTGGCATTTTCTGGTTGGTAGGTAAGATTTTGATATAGGGGTCGAAATAGAATTCCGGGAGTTGCAGTAGGTCCGTGGTGTCATTTGGGATGTGTGTGCAAAATTTTAGGTCATTCGGATGTGGTTTGATAGACTTTTGAATCGAAAGCGAAATTTGGAAGATTTTAGAATTCTTAGGCTTGAATCCGATGCAAATTTGGTGTTTTGATGTTGTTTTGAGCGTTCCGAAGGTTGGAACAAGTTTGAATGATGTTATGGGATATGTTGGGATGTTTGGTTGAGGCCCCGAGGGCCTCGGGTGAGTTTCGCATGATTAAACGGACCATTTCAAGTTGGATAAAATTGCAGAAAATCTGCTGTTGATGTTGCAAACAGTTGTGCTTCGCGTTCGCGAGTGGACCCTCGCATTCGCAAAGGGTTGAGATATGAAGCTGGGAAATTGGCCTTCGCATTCGCGAAGGGTTAATGATCATGGTTATCGCGTTTGCGTAGAGGTAAGTGAGCAGATGGGGTCCTGGAGGATTTGTTCTTCGCGTTTGTGGGTGGGGAGCCGCGTTCGCGAAGAGAGGGGAAGCTAAGCCTTCGCGTTCGCGTATGGGGAGTAGTGATCGCGATGAAGGGAAACAAATTTTCCGTGATTTTGGGTCTAAGTTCCTCTATTTTTGGGTGATTTTGAAGCTTTTTGAAAGGGATTGAATAGGGAATCAAGGGGGAATACTTGGAGGTAAAATTTATGGACTTAATACTCAATCCTAATGTGATTTCTACCTAATTAATCATGGAATTTGTAGAATTTAAGTCTAAATATTGAAGAACTAGGGCTTGTAATTGGAGACCTAGAATTTGGGATTTGAGGGGTCGTTTGTGGTTGGATTTTGGTGCTTTTGATATGAATGAACTCGGGGAGTTATAAGGAGTCTATTGATGTAAATTTTATCGGATTCCGAGACGTGGGCCCGACGGTCGGATTTGGCTAATTTCGGGATTTGTGTTGTAATTTGATTTCTTTCGAGTGGGCTTTATTCCCTTATCATGTTTTGATGGTTTTGCACTGATTTTGGTTAGATTTGGAGCATCCGGAGGCCGATTCGAGAGGCAAGGGCATCGCGGGCTAGAGTTTGGACCGGATAGAGGTGAGTAATGATTGTAAATGTTGTCCTGAGGGTATGAAACCCCGGATTTCACATCGTTGTGCTATATTGAGGTGACGCACATGCTAGATGACAAGCGTGCAGTTGTACACTATTGGGGATTGTGACTTAGTCTGTCCCGAATGACTATTTTACTGCGTATTTGATTGAAAACTATTTGCTATCATCATGTTTTGGGCTGAATGCCATATTTGGGCCTCGTACCAATTGTTTTGGACCCTTAAGGGATTTTTACTACTATTCCTCATTGTTTTGACTTTATAATTGTACTCAGTCATGCTATATTTTACTGTTTTCATAACTCAGCCATGTTTATACTATTTTGACATCTTAAATGATATTTTTAGCTGAGCATCATACTTTACTGTGCTCGAGTGGCTTTTAGAGATTTCTGATTGAGTAGGGCCGAGGGCCTGTGTTGTGAGATTATTATGGGATCGGGATGCACACCGCAGTAGTGTTGTACTGATTTATGATTACAAGGCCGAGGGCCTGAGTTGTTATGCCACGGGTAGCTTGATATGAGGCCGAGAGCCTATTGATTATGCCACGAGATGGCTTGATATTGCGCTTGGGCCGTAAGGGGACCCTCCCGGAGTTTGTACACCCCCAATGAGCGCGAGTACCCAGTGTGATAGGTGATATAGCCCGAGGGGCTGGTGTTGTTCCATGTTATTGCCCGAGGGGCTGATTCTGTTGATATTGTGCCTGAGGGGCTGATTTTATATGTTTATCCTTTCTCGCTGCTTTTCATTTACTTGTTTAACTATTAAAAAGGTGTTTTAAAGAAGCTTATACTGAACTAAGGTGTTTTTAGAAGATTTCACTGTTTTATTGTATTGTATTGGTTTTACACTGCCTCTTTGTAGCATTTTGCTGTGCTTTACGTGTTTTCTTATCGCTCAGTCTTCATTTATTTTTATTACTCACTGAGTTGGAGTACTCACTTTACTCCCTGCACCCTGTGTGCAGATTCAGGAGCTTCGGTCCCGCCAGTGAGGGTTGATTGCTCCCAGCAGGCTATTTGGAGTCCACTAGGTTGTTGCTCGGCATTCGCAGCCGAGTGTTTCTCCCTCCTATTTTAATTCCCTTGTTCTAGTTCTGTAATAGACTATATAAACTCATTCATACTCTAATACTTATGTTAGATGCTCATGACTGGTGACACCTCGATGTCGGGCTGTGTTTGTTTTCGCAGTTGATATATTTCACTCTATTATAGGGTTTATCATTATTAATAATTTAAATTATGAATTATTATCTGTTAATTTATTTGGGGGTTTGTGTCGGGTGGCCTTGTCTTCACGAGAGGCTCCATCATGACTGGGTCTGGGTTTAGGTCGTGACACCTATAGGCAGGTTATCTAACACACATAGAAGCAGAATATGTTTGAGAAAATTAAACACCTATAGGCAGGATTTCTACCCTTTTCATGCAAGCATTAGAATAGACCCATTTCCCCAATTTTACTAACACCCTAATGTTATTACAACATTATTACAGGCCTAATGAATGAAATAAATTATAAAGATACAAAATACTATAGCGAGACTAAGGCAGACCCAAAGTATACCCGGCCAGGCCAGACTTTCAATCTCAAGTCCACATAGCTTCACAACAGCCCAGAAAATAATCTTCATAGCAAAAAATCAGTAGCCATCAAAGATTCAGAAAACAACCATGTACAAAAGCCCATTGGCTCATTCAGTAGGTAGAAAAGGGAAAAGTTGAGCAATGAGGAAAAATGGCAAAGAACCTTGAACCCTAGTGCGTTAGAGTTCCCAAGGGCTTCAAGAACCCAGGGCAATGCTCACACTAGATAGGTTAATAGAAGAGATTCAAGGATAGTACAGGTTTCAGTATCAGGGGAAATGACGAAAGACCCAATCCTAGAGTGTCAGAGTTCACAAGGGCCTCAAATGGACCTCGAGCAGTGCTCACACTAGGGAGGTCAGTAGCAAGAGCCTTGATAGCCTTGGCTTTTAGCCAGTTTAGAATAAGGAGTTCAGAATAACATAAGTGATAATGAGGGAGAATGGACAATAGCTGAGGACAGAAGTGGGGAACACACTTATAACCTAAAGCAGACATAGCCATGGAGAGCAACTAATCAAATAGGCCAGCGAGTTCACCAGGACTTTAGCACATAGGAAAACACCAAATAGACAGCCACACATTGAAAGAGTTGGAGGAAAGAAACAAGTTTGCAGGATTAACAGTCATGACACTAAACCAATTGGGGCTTAAGAGGTTCAGATTAAGCTAAACATGCATCCTAGGGTCATGCTAATTAGTATTTGGGCATGATGGGGAACATATTTTGTGATAAACACTAGAAGAAATAGGGTATCAAATGAACAAAGGACAGACTATAATATGTATTAGCATAGAAGCAAGATCATAGTCGATAGCAAATAGTTTTAATACAAATTGCAACACATTGTACATGCAGAACAAACATTGCAAAGATTCAGAACAATGCAAGATGGCAAACTCATATCAAATATCACATATGGGTATTCTAGGACTGTCACAATAGACTAAACAACTAGAGAAGATCTAAATTATGTCACAAAATGGTTCAAGCAGGGCATGGAAAAATAGGGTTGAGGTAACTGGTAAAATCTCAATCAGTTACTAATGGGGTATGAGGTTCAAGAGAGCATGTTGAGTGACAAAATAGCAAGCGAACAGATCATAATTAACACAGACATTCTAGCATTCATTATAGAGGCTAAAGATAAAACGAACAAGCATGATTAGGGAAACATCCAGAAACCCTTGCACTCAGATTACCCAAGTTAGGCTTGGATAAACACAAAACTAGTAGCATTAGGAGGGGAGTCAGATGCTAAGAACAAGGTAGAATTAACAGAATCACGTGCAAAAGTAATCTGGAAAATATATTAAGGCAAGAATTTTAGAGGTGAGAACATACACGAATCAAGAACACATAGGGATGAAACTGCAAGAGTCTAGTAGCTTACTAGTTAAATGAACAACAAACAAAAGCAAAAGATCCACAAGAGTTCAGAAGAGTTCGAACAGTAGATTCTCTGTGGCCTTGGCTTTCAGTCGGCCACCACAAAACAAAGAACGAGATAATAAGGAATTCATAGAGCAAAGCCTCAAATTTTTAGTGACATTATCGATTAAGGTCTGTTCAAAAAGTGAATAGGGGAGGGGTTTATATAGTAGTAAAATCGGATGCACAAACAAAGAAAATAATTGATTAAACACATGTAACGAAAGAAATCAAGTAAACATAGACGAAGAAAAGGGAGAGATCTCACATGAAAGTCAGTAAAACAACATAAAAGGAAAAACTATCAAACTCCAAACCCTAGATAGGTTTAAACTCGAAATCAGACAACTGGTATGAAAGATCCAGTTCATCTCGCATATATGGACAGAATATCATACAAATCTTCAAGATTGAGTCGATTCTCATCCAATATAGAGGTGGTATTTGCCAAAATTAGGCAAATACCTAAATAATACCAAAATAAAGTAGCCAGTACCAAAGGAACCCAAATATGGTAAGCAAATAATGGTAAAATCCCATTATCAACGGGATTTAGAGAGGGGATTTGGGGGTGATACAACTAGGGTTCGTAGAAGATGAGAGCATGTGAGGGCAGCGGAGCAAAGAGAATATGTCTCTAGGGTTAGGGGTTGAGTTATAAGAAGAAACGGGGGGAAACGTTATGAGCCGTTGATCATATTTGATCAACGGTTGAGATTTAAGAGGAGTTGGTTCGGTGTTTTGGACTTGGTTGGGAATTAGGGTCGTTTGGATTGGGCTTAGGGGGTTTGGGCCTGAGATTTGGGTAGTTTGGGTCCGAAAATAAGCAAAATTTGGGTTGTTATTTAAATACCCAATATTTAGTAAGAAATAATTTATAAAAATAATTAATAAATAGCAAAAATATTATTTTTACACTAAAATGATTAAAAATAATAAATTAACATTATACAAATCTAAAAAGATATTTTTTGCATAAATAATGCAATTATACATGAATTTAGGCTATTATTGCAAAAATATGCAATTAGCCTAAAAAATGCAAATGTAATTATGATAAATGAAAATATATATTTAAAAATATGCATGTTGGTGTAAATAATAAGTTTAGATGATTAAATCGTCATAAGATAATTTGAAGGATAATTACCGAATATTTATATAATAAAATACAGAAATAATTCGATTTAAAGCCTTTTAAAATTATGGAAAATTATGAAAAATGCTTGTATAGACTTATAAACTAAATGATAATGCAAATATACTATTTTGAAAGTATATGTATACAATTTAAAAATACGAGGGAAAAATTAGGTATCAACAACATTCATGGATTTAATGAATAGGGTGTTCAAGCCGTTTCTGGATAGATTTGTAATAATATTTATTGATGATATCCTGATATATTCTCGTAGCCAAGGTGAACACGAGAATCATCTGAAGACTATGTTGCATATATTGTGAGAACATCGACTTTATGCTAAGTTCTCAAAGTGTGAATTTTGGCTGGACTCAGTATCATTTCTGGGGCATGTTGTATCCAAAGATGGAATTATGATAGATCCTACGAAGACAGAAGCTCTACAGAAATGGCCCAGACCTACTTCTCCTACAGAGATTCGTAGCTTTTTAGGCTTAGCAGGCTATTACAGGCATTTTGTGCAGGATTTCTCCATAATAGCAGTGCCACTAACTAAGCTAACACAGAAAAATGCAAGGTTTTAGTGGACGGAAGAATGTGAGCAGAGCTTTCAAAATCTCAAGACGTGTTTGACAAGAGAACCAATATTAGCTATACCATCACGTTCTGGAGGATTTACGGTGTTTTGTGATGCATCAAGGGTGGGATTAGGATGTGTTCTCATGCAAAATGATCGCGTTATAGCTTATGCTTCGAGACAATTGAAAAAGCACGAGCAAAAATATCCTCATGATTTGGAGATGGCTGCAATGGTATTTGCTTTAAAAATTTGTAAGCACTACCTATACGGTGAAACTTGTGAGATTTATATTTACTATAAAAGTTTGAAGTACATTTTTCAACATAGAGATTTGTACTTTTGGCAACATCGGTAGATGGATGTAACGACTCGACCGCTTTGCCCTGTTCCCCTATTAACTATTTTCCCTTTGCTCTATTATTATCATGTGACTTGCCGGATCTCATGACCCTAAAATAGGACCCAGTCGTGATGGCGCCTCTCGTGAAGACAAGGCTAACCGACACTTCCCATTTTCCAAGATATTAACAATTAAGCATTTAGAAATAATCGAAACAAGATAAAATAATCCAAAATAGCAAATAATATCATAAATACGCGGAAGAACAACCCAACACAGCCCGATACCGAGGTGTTACTAGTCATGAGCATCTACAAGTTCTAATACAAGTTTGAGAAGTCTATAAAATATTACAAATTGTCCGATATAGAGATAGAAAAGACAAAGAGGGAGAAACACGAGTCTGCGGACGTCAAGCAGCTACCTCGTGAACTCTGAATGTCCGCCGAGAGCTCTCAACTCGCACTGGCAGGATCAACAACGCCTGAATCTGCACATAGGGGTGCAGGGTGTAAAGTGAGTACTCTAACTCAGTGAGTAACAAGTGTAAATAAAGACTGAAAGCAAGAAATCACGTAAGGCGCAAAACATTCTATAATGAAGCAGTAACACCATTTAAAATCAGAAAATCAGTGAAAGATAGGTAAAATCCTTTAACTCAAATGTGTTTTCATGAAAAACCTTTTTCAATACTTAAGCAGGTAATTGACAGTCAATTATGAAAAGTAAACACATAAAGGCTCGCCCCTCGAGCACAATATCAACAAATCCGCCCCTCGGGCAACATCTCAGAACAGTACCAGCCCCTCGGGCTCAAATCTCAGATCACAATACTAGCCCCTCGGGCTCAATCTCACATCACAATGGGTACCCGCACTTACTGGGGGTGTACAGACTCCTATAGGGTCCCCCTACAGCCCAAGCATCAATCAAGCCACCTCGTGGCGTACCTATCTCAGGCTCTCGGCCTCATAATCAGTATCAGATGTTTCCTCAAAACATAGGCCCTCGGCCTTACTCAGTCAAAAATCTCACAAGCCCCTCGGGCAATAGTAAAATAGTGTTTCTCAGCCCAAACATTATGTAAAATATCATTTAAGTATTAAAACTGAGTAAACAAGGCTGAGTATGAAAACAGTGGAAAATAACATGACTGCGTTCAAGTATAGAGTCAAAACAGTGAGGAAATATCAGTAAAAACCCCCGAAGGGTTCAAATAGTTGGCACGAAGCCCAAATATAGCATTCAGCCCAAATAATGATGATAGCAAATAGATTTAGGTCAAATACGCGGTAAAAATCATCAATCGGGACGGACCAAGTAACAATCCCCTATAGTGCACGACCCCACGCTCGTCATCAAACGTGTGTCTCACCTCAATATAGCATTATGATGTACAATCCGGGGTTTCAAACCCTCAGAACATCATTTACAATCATTACTCATCTCGAACCGGTCAAATCTCTATCTCGCGATGCCTTTACCCCTCGAATCGGCCTCCACTCGCGTTGAATCTATCCAAAATCAAAACGAGGATGTCAAAATATGTTATGGGAACGAAGCCCAAGCAAAAATAATCAAAATACGACACAAATCCCGAAATTACCAAAACCCGACCCCCGGGCCCATGTCTCGGAATTTGATAATTTTTACATAAATAGATTCCTTATCTCCCCACGACTCCATAAATATCAAAAGTTCAGAAATCCGACCCCAATTGGTCCTTCAAATCCACAATTAAAATCCTAAATTTTCAAGCCCTAGTTTCCCCAATTTTAACCTTTAATTTCCATAATTTCTAGCTCTAATCCATGAAATAATAGCATAGGAACGAGGTTTAGGTGCAAATCCCTTACCTCAATGAAGTTCCCTTGAAATCCCTCTTTCCAATCGCCCAAAAAGCTCCCAAGCCGAGATAAAAATGGTGAAATAGCTCAAAATTTGCGAAGGCTACAATTTATACCTTCTGTCCAGTCATTTTTGCATCTGCGGCACAATACCCGCTTCTGCAGTACCGCATATGCGGTTCTTCTTCCGCTTCAGCGGAAATCACTTCATGGACCAAACCTCTTCTGCGATCAATCTTCCGCATCTGCACCTTCGTAGGTGCGGTCCATCCACCGCATCTACGGTCGCTGCCTTTCCAGGCATTCCCGCTTTTGTGATCCCTTATCCGCATCTGCGGCTTCACAGATGCGGTCCCATTAGCCGCTTCTGTGGTTCGTGCTCCTCTAGCCCTTTTTTCGCTTCTGTGGCCTATCTTTCGCACGTGCTGCGTCGCACCTGTGTGCGGAAATACCAGAAGCAGCGGAAATTCTGCAACTTCACAAGTCTCAAACCTTTCCATCAACCATCCAAAATTATCCCGAGGCCCCCGGGACCTCAACTAAAAGCATAAACATATCCTAATACCTTATTCAAACTTGTTCCAATCATCAAAAAACCTCAAACAACATCAAATCACCCAAAACACATCGGATTCAAGCAAAACTTTCTAAAATCTTCGGAATTTCGCTTTTGATAAAAAACCCAACCAAACCACGTCCGAATGACTTGAAATTTTGTACACACATCCCAAATGATACAAAGGAAGTACTGCAACTCTCGGAATTCTATTTCGACCCCTGTATCAAAATCTCGCCTACCAACCGGAAATCGCCAAAATACCAACTTCGCCAATTCAAGCCTAATTCTGCTCCGAACCTCCAAAACTCATTCCGATCACGCTCCTAAATCCCAAATCACCTCCTGATGCTATCCAAACCATCGGAACTCACATTTGAGCCCTCTAACATATAAGTCAACATCCGGTTGACTTTTCCAACTTACGCTTCGCTTCCTCAAACGAGACTAAGTATCTCAAACCTTCTCAAAACCTTTCCGAACCCGAGCCAACCAACCCGATCACGTATAGAACCGATAGGAAAAGCAATAAGAAGCAGAAATGGAGAAAACAAAGCGGTAACTCATGAGACAACTGGATAGGTCGTCACATCCTCCCCAATTTAAACGAATGTTCGTCTTCGAACGAGTCAAAAAACATACCTGAAGCCTCAAACATGTGAGGATATCTGCTTCGCATCTCCCGTTCGGTCTCCTAGGTAGCCTCCTCCACGGGCCGACCTCTCCACTGCACTTTCATTGAAGCTATATCCTTTGATCTCAACTTCCGAACCTGATGACCCAAAATAGCTACTGGCTCCACATCATAGGTCAAATCATCATGCAACTGAACCGTGCTGAAATCCAGAACATGATACGGATCCCCAATATACTTCCAGAGCATGGAAAAATGAAATACCAGATGTATACTCGACAATCTGGGTAGCAAAGCAAGCTCATAAGCCACCTCCCCAATCCTTCGAAGAACCTCAAAAGGCACAATGAACTGAGGACTCAATTTACCTTTCTTCCCAAATCTCATGACACCTTTCATCGGTGAAACCTTCAACAGAACCTTCTCGCCAAATCTCATGACACCCTTCATCGGTGAAACCTTCAACAGAACCTTCTCGCCAACCATGTGGGACACATCCCGAACCTTCCTGTCAGCATAACTCTTTTGCCTCGACTGCGCTGTACGAAGCCTCTCTTGAATTACTTTCACCTTTTCTAAAGCATCTTACACCAAGTCTGTTCCTAATAGCCTAGCCTCACCCGGCTCAAACCACCCAACTGAAGATCTACACCGCCTCCCATACAAAGCCTCATATAGATCCATCTGAATACTCGACTGGTAGCTGTTGTTATAAGCAAACTCTCCAAGTGGTAGAAACTGATCCCATGACCCTCCGAAATCAATGACACAAGCACGCAACATGTCCTCCAATATCTAAATAGTATGCTCGGACTGCCCGTCCGTCTGAGGGTGAAAAGCTATGCTCAACTCAACCTGAGTACCCAACTCTCACTGCATCGACCTCCAAAACTGTGAAGCAAACTGAGTGCCCCTATCTGAAATGATGGAAACTGGTACACCATGCAAACGAACAATCTCCTGGATATAGGTCTCTACCAACCACTCTAAAGAATATGTAGTACATAGGGGAATGAAGTGCGCGGACTTGGTCAGCCGATCCACAATCACCCAAATAGCATCGAACTTCCTCAAAGTCCATGGAAGCCCAACAACAAAGTCCATAGTGATCCTCTCCCACTTCCATTCTAGAATATCCATCCGCTGAAGCAAGCCACCGGTCTCTGATGCTCATATTTCACCTGCTGACAATTGCGACATCGAGCTACAAATCCCACAATATCTTTCTTCATTCTTCTCTACCAATAGTGTTGCCTCAAATCCTGATACATCTTTGCGGAACCGGAATGAATGGAATACCGCAAGCTATGGGCCTCCTCCAGAATCAACTCCGTAGCTCATCCACATTGGGCACACAAATCCGACCTTGCATCCTCAATACCCCATCATCACCAATGGTCACATCCCTGGAATCATCATGCTGAACTCTGTCCTTAAGGACAAGAAAATGCGGATCATCATACTGGCGCTCTCTGATGCGATCATATAAGGAAGACCGAGAAACCACACAAGCCAACACCCGACTAGGCTCCGAAATATCTAACCTCACGAATTGATTGGCCAAGGCCTGAACATCAACTGAAAGAGGTCTCTCCCCAACTGGAATATATGCCAAACTTTCCATACTCATTGGCTTTTGGTTCAAACCTTCGGCCACCACATTGGCCTTTCCCGGATGGTACAATATAGTGATATCATAATCCTTAAGCAACTCCAACAACCTCCGCTGCCTCAAATAGAGATCCTTCTATTCGAACAAGTGTTGGAGGCTATGATGATCAGTAAACACCTCACAAGAGACACCATACAAGTAATGTCTCCAGATCTTCAACGCGTGAACTATGGCAGCCAACTCCAAATCATGAATGGGGTAGTTCTTCTCATGGGACTTCAACTGACGAGAATCATAAGCAATAACTCTACCCTCATGCATCAACACATAACCAATCCCAACTCTTAAAGCATCACAATACACGGAATATGAACCTAAAGCTGATGGCAAGACCAACACTGGAGCTGTGGTTAAAGCTATCTTGAGCTTCCGAAAGCTCTCCTCACACTCGTCCGACCATACAAATGAGGCACCCTTCTGAGTCAACTTGGTCAAGGGCGATGCGATAGATGAGAATCCCTGAACAGACCAGCGATAATAGCCTGTCAAACCAAGAAAACTGCAAATCTTTGTGGCTGAGGATGGTCTGGGCCAACTCTAAACCACCTTTATCTTCTTCGGATCAACCTGAATACCCTCGATGGATACCACGTGCCCCAAGAAAGCCACTGAGCTGAGCCAAAACTCACACTTAGAGAATTTTGCATAAAGCTTCTCCCCCTCAATCTCTGCAACACAACTCTCAAATGCTCCGCGTGCTCCTCCTGACTATGCGAATACACCAGAATATCATCAATGAAGACTATGACAAACGAGTCGAGATAAGGCCAGAACACGCTATTCATCAAATGTATGAACGCTGCTGGGGCATTGGTTGGCCCAAAAAACATCACCAAAAACTCATAATGACCATATCGGGTCCTGAAACCTGTCTTTAGGATATCTGAGTCCCTGATCTTCAACTGGTGATAACCTGAATGGAGATCAATCTTGGAGAACACCCTCGCTCCTTGAAGCTGGTCAAATAAATCATCAATGCGAGGCAAAGGATACTTGTTCTTAACTGTTACTTTGTTCAATTGCCTATGATCAATGCACATCCTCATAGTGCTATCCTTCTTCTTCACAAATAGAACCGACGCACCCCAAGGTGGCACACTAGGCCGAATGAATCCCTTATCAAGGAGTTCCTAAAGCTACTCCTTTCACTCCTTCAACTCCGCTGGTGCCATACGATACGACAGAATAGAAATGGGCTGAGTGCCCAGCACCAGGTCAATACTAAAGTCAATATCCCTGTCCGGTGGATGCCCGGCAGGTCTGCAGGAAACACATCGAGAAAATCCCTCACAATTGGAACAGAATCAATACTGGGAGTCTCTGCACCGACATCCCTCACAAAAGCTAGATACGAAAGATAACCCTTCCCAACCATATGCTGGGCTTTCAAGAATGAGATTACCCTACTGGGAACATAATCAATCACACCTCACCACTCAATCCGTGGCACACCCGGTATAGCCAATGATATTATCTTGGCATTACAGTCCAGAATAGCATGACACGGAGATAGCCCATCCATGCACAAAATAACATCAAAATCCACCATACACAATAATAAAAGATCCACTCGGGTCTCCAGACCCCCTAATAGTCACACACGACCGATACACACGGTTTACAATAACAGTATCGCCCACCAGGGTAGATACATGAACAGGTAAAGCAAGAAACTCACGGAGCATACCCAAATAACAAGAAAAGTATGATGACACATAAGAAAAGGTGGAACCGAGATCAAATAATATAGAGACATCTCTGTGGCAGACTGAAACAATACCTGTGATAACAACATCAGAATCAATAACATCGGGTTTAGCTGGAAGTGCATAAAAATGGGCCTGACCAACATCTGATCGACCTTCCCCTCTAGGGCGACCCCTAGCTGACTGACCTCCACCCCTAGCTAGCTGGGCGGGTGGTGGTGAAGTAACTGGCGCTGAAGTTGATGACTGACCCCTCTGCTAAGATGAACCCGCAAGACGACGAGGACACTACCTCCACATATGGCCTATCTCTCCACACTCATAACAACTCCCAGATGCTGGAGAAGGGGACTGAAGGGAACCCCTAGCACCAAAATGACTAGCAGATGCACTCAGCATAAAAGAGCCCTGAATTGATGGAGCACTGGACAAACTCTGAGCTGGAAGAGCACTAAGTGATGATTGACCCTGATGAGAACTATGAGAACTATGACCCGATGACGCCCCACGATAACCTGGGCGAGCTGGCTGAGCATGCCCGAATGGACGGCCTCTGCCGTGCTGAAACTGACCTCTCGAAGGAGCACCACTATAACTACCAGATCCTTGAGGCCTCTTGGCCTCCATCTCTTCTCACTCCTGGTGATGAACAGATTCAATCTCCCGAGCAATGTCTACAACCTCCTTAAAGGTAGCACCAATCACCCTCCCTGGTCATGAGAATACGAAGCTGATAAGTAAGGCCATCAACAAACCTCCTAATCCTCTCTCTATCTGTCGGAGCCAAACAAATAGCATGATGAGCTAACTTGGAGAACCTCATCTCATACTGTGTCACCGTCATCTTTCCCTGACACAACCACCCAAACTGCCTGTGCAACTCCTCTCTGTGAGACTGCGGCACATACTTCTCCAGAAAGAGAACGGAGAACTGCTGCCATGTAAGGAGTGCTACACCAACAGGCCTACGCCTCTCAAAAGTCTCCCACCAAGTGAAGGTAGCTTCCGAAAACTGATAAGTAGTGAAAGCGGCCCCGCTGGTCTCCAGAATACCCGATGTATGAAGCATCCTCTGGCACTTATCCAAGAAACCTTGGGTATCATCGCCCTCTACACCACTGAAGGTCGGAGGCTAAAGTCTACCAAACCTCTCCAACCTACGCTGCTCATCCTCTGGAATGGCAGGAACTAAATAGTCCTGAGCAGCTACAACCGGCTGGGCTGGATGCACCCCCGGTGTCTAAAGTCCCTGCACGACCTGCTCAGGCGTGCGAGCGGCAGGAGTCTGATTGCCTCCCCCGGCCTAAGAAGTGGCTGCGACTGTAGTGACTAAAACCGCCTGAGCTAGGCCAGTGCAAACTAATACAATCTGAGCCAAGGCCTCCTGAAGACCCGGAATCACAATGGGCACAACTGGTGCTACTGGAGCATCCATAACTGGGACCTGATCCTGAACTAGGGCGGCTGGTGGGTCTGCAGGTGCTGCCCTAGCTGCTGTGCGGGTCATACCTCTACCCCTACCACGACCGCATCCTCGGCCTCTGGGGGCCATAGCTGGTGGTACTGGTGGTCGTCCATCCTGACTAGTAGCGCGTGTTCTCACCATTTGTGAGAGAATAGAATAACAGAAGTTTAATAATCGGATCAATAGATTCGCACGACAAGAATTTCAAGAATATGAAGTTTTTCCTAAAGGTTCTGCAGCCTCTCGAGAATAAATACAAACGTCTCCGTACCGATCCGCGAGACTCTACTAAACCTTATCATGACTCGTAAGACCTATGTAACCTATGCTATAATACCAACTTGTCACGACCATAAACCCGGACCCAGTCGTGATGGCACCTCTCATGAAGACAAGGCCAGCCGACACTTCCCATTTTCCAAGTTATTAACAATTAAGCATTTAGAAATAGTCGAAACTTGATAAAATAATCCAAAGTAGCAAATAATATCATAAATACGTGGAAGAACAACCCAACACAGGCCAATACCAGGGTGTCACTAGTCATGAGCATCTACAAGTTCTAATACAAGTCTAATAAGTCTATAAACTATTACAAACTTTCCGATATAGAGATAGAAATGACAAAGAGGGAGAACCACATGTCTGTGGACGTCAAGCAGCTACCTCGTGAACTCTGAATGTCCGCCGGGAGATCTCAACTCGCACTGGCAGGATCAACAATACCTGAATCTGCACACAGGGGTGCAGGGAGTAAAGTGAGTACTCTAACTCAGTGAGTAACAAATGTAAATAAAGACTGAAAGCAAGAAATCACGTAAGGCTCAAAGCATTCTATAATGAAGCAGTAAAACCATTTAAAATCAAAAAAATAATGAAAGATAGGTAAAATCCTTTAACTCAAATTTGTTTTCATGAAAAGCCTTTTTCAATACTTAAGCAGGTAATTGACAGTCAATTATGAAAAGTAAACACATAAAGGCTCGCCCCTCGGGCACAATATCAACAAATCCGCCCCACGGGCAACATCTTAGAATAGTACCAGCCCCTCGGGCTCAAATCTTAGATCACAATACTAGCCCCTCGGGCTCAATCTCACATCATAATGGGTACCCACGCTCACTGGGGGTGTACAGACTCCTAGAGGGGCCCCTTACGGCCCAAGCGCAATATCAAGCCACCTCGTGGCATCATCACTAGGCCCTCGACCTCATATCAATCAAGCCACCTCGTGGCTTACCTATCTCAAGCCCTCGGCCTCATAATCAGTATCAAATGTTTCCTCACAACATAGGCCCTCTGCCTTACTTAGTCAAAAATTTCACAAGCCCCTCGGGAAATAGTAAAATAGTGTTTCTCAGCCCAAACATCATATAAAATATAATTTAAGTATTAAATTTGAGTAAACAAGGCTGAGTATGAAAACAGTGGAAAATAACATGACTGAGTTCAAGTATAGAGTCAAAACAGTGAGGAAATATCAGTAAAAATCCCCAGAGGGTTCAAATAGTTGGCACAAAGCCCAAATATAGCATTCAGCCCAAATAATGACGATAGCAAATAGATTTCGGTCAAATATGCGATAAAAATCATCAATCAGAACGGACCAAGTCACAATCCCTAATGGTGCATGAACCCACGCTCGTCATCAAGCGTGTGTCTCACCTCAATATAGTATTATGATGTGCAATTCGGGGTTTCAAACCCTCAGAACATCATTTACAATCATTACTCACCTCGAACTGGTCAAATCTCTAGCTTGCGATACCTTTTCCCCTCGAATCGGCCTCCACTCGCGTTGAATCTATCCAAAATCAGAACGAGGACGTCAAAATATGCTAAGGGAATGAAGCCCAAGTGAAAATAATCAAAATATGCAACAAATCTCGAAATTACCAAAACTCGACCCCCGGGCCTACATCTCGAAATTCGATAATTCTTACATCAATAGATTCCTTATCTCCCCACGAGTCCATACATATCAAAACTTCAGAAATCCGACCCCAATTGGTCCTTCAAATCCACAATTAAAGGCCTAAGTTTCCAAGCCCTAGTTTCCCCAATATTAACCTTTAATTTCCATAATTTCTAGCTCTAATCCATGAAATAATAGTATAGGAACGAGTTTTAGGTCCAAATCCCTTACCTCAATGAAGTTCTCTTGAAATCCCTCTTTCAAATCGCCCAAAAAGCTCCCAAACCGAGATAAAAATGGTGAAATAGCTCAAATTCGTGAAGGCTACAATTTATACCTTCTATCCAGTCATTTTCGTATCTGCGGCACAATACCCGCTTCTGTGGTACCGCATATGCGGTTCTTCTTCCGCTTCAGCGGAAATCACTTCATGGACCAAACTGCTTCTACCATCAATCTTCCGCATCTGCACCTTCGCAGGTGCGGTGCATCCACCGCATCTGCGGTTGCTGCCTTTCCAGGCATTCCCGCTTCTGCGATCCCTTATCCGCATCTGCGGCTTCGCAGATGCAGTCCCATTAGCCGCTTCTGCGGTTCCTGCTCCTCTAGCCCTTTTTTTGCTTCTGCGGCCTATCTTTTGCACGTGCGGCATCGCACCTGCGGTCCCCAATCCGCAGGTGCGGAAATACCAGAAGTAGCTGAGATTCTGCAACTTTACAAGTCTTAAACCTTTCTGTCAACCATCCGAAATTACCCCGAGGCCCTCGGGACATCAACCAAAAGCACAAATATATCCTAATACCTTATTCAAACTTGTTCCAATCATCAAAACACCTCAAACAACATAAATTCATGCAAAACACATCGGATTCAAGCCAAACTTTCTAAAATCTTCCGAATTTTTCTTTTGATAAAAAACTCAACCAAACCACATCCGAATGACCGGAAATTTTGCACACACATACCAAATGACACAACAAAACTACTTCAACTCTAAAAATTCCATTCCGACTCCTATATCAAAATCTCGCCTACCAACCGGAAATCGCCAAAATACCAACTTCGCCAATTCAAGCCTAAATCTACTTCGAACCTCCAAAACTCATTCCGATCACGCTCCTAAGTCCCAAATCACCTCCCGAAACTATCCGAACCATCGAAACTCACATACAAGCCCTCTAAGACATAAGTCAACATCCGGTTGACTTTTCCAACTTAAGCTTCCTCAAAAGAGATTAAATGTCTCAAACCTTCTCAAAACCTTTCCGAACCCGAGCCAACCAACTCGATCACATATAGAACCAATAGACAAAGCAATAAGAATCAAAAATGGGGGAAACAAAGTGGTAACTCATGAGACAACTGGCGGGGTTGTCACACCAGAATAGTTGGTTTGGTTCCGGGGAGGTTTCAAAATGAATTGGGATACTTAGTCCTAAGGTTGGAAGCTTAAGTTGATAGAGTTGCCTGAATGTTGACTTATGTGTAAACGATTCCGGAATAGAGTTTTGATAATTCCAATAGCTCCGTATGGTGATTTGGACTTAGGATGTGTTCGGATAGTGATTTGGAGGTCTCTAGTTGAATTTGACTTAAAACGACGAAAGTTGGAAAATTAGAAGTTTGGAGAGTGGAGGAGTTTGACCGAGAGTTGAATTTGTGGTTACCGGGCTTGAATTTTGGTTCCAAAAGTTGGAAAAGGTCCATTGTGTCATTTATGATGTGTGAATAAATTTGAGGTTAATTGAACTTCATTTGATAGGTTTCGGCATCGATTGTAGAAGTTATAATTTCTTAGTTTGCATTAGACTTGAATTGGGGTGCGATTCGTATTTTTGATGTTGTTTGAGGTGGTTTGAGGCCTCGACTAAGTTCGTATCATGTTTTACAACTTTTTGGTATAATTGGTTGAGGTCTCGGGGGTCTCAGGCGGATTTCGGATGGTTAACAGATCAAATTTTGGAGTTAAGAAAATGCTGAAGTGTTCTGGACTGGTGTGATCGCACCTGCGAAGGTCTTGATCGCAGGTGCGTGGATGGCATCGCAGAAGAGGCCCGAAAGGAAGTGGGCAGTGATCACAGGTGAGAGGTTATTTTCCACACCTGCGAGGTCGTAGATGCGGAGTTGAGGGCGCAAGTGCGAAACTTGGTGAAGGGACTGTGGAGCGCAGGTGTGGAGGAGTTCCGCAGATACGGACTCGCATCTGCGCATGGTTCATCGCAGAAGTGAAGGCAGTGGCTTTAAGGGAAACCTTACGAACAGAGGATTTTGTCGCGCCTGCGAAGCCGCATCTAGCAGATGTGGCTAAGTGGGTCACAGGTGCGAAAGCACCGGGCAAAATAAGGATTTGAGGATTTCAGGGTTTCTGTCATTTTTGGACTTTAGAAGCTCGGTTGAGGGCGATATTTGAGATGGGATTCATGAGAATTCTTGAGGTAAGCCACTTTTATTCATTTTTATTCAATAATATTAAATTACCATTGAATTATAACCTAGTTTGCGTGTTTTTAAGGTGTAATTTTTGGAGTTTTGGGCTAGGGATTAGAAAATAAGAATTGGGAATTTGAGTGGCTATTTGGTGGCTGGATTTGATAAATTTGGTAAATTTAGTATGGTTGGACTCGTGGTTGGATGGGTGTTCGGATTTTATAACTTTTGTCAAATTCTGAGATGTGAGCCCCGGGGTTAACTTTTGAGTTGACTTTTATCGGATTCTGAGATGTTTGTGGCTAGATTCAAGGCATTTGGAGGATAAATCGCGAGGCAAGGGCTTATTGGAGTAGAGGTTTTGCACGGTTTGAGGTAAGTAACACATCTAAACTTGTCCCTAAGGGTATGATTCCCTGAATTACGTGTTATGTGATTGGTGTGGAGGTGATCACATGCTAGGTGATGGGCGTGTGGGCATGCACTGTAAAAATTGTGACTAAATCGATTCTGTGGAGTTGTGTAGCCCAATAATCTTGTCACTTTTCTATATATTCTCCTTATGTTAGAGAAATTGAGCCGTGATTCATGTTCAAGATCATGATTAGGCTATATGCTGGTATATTGGGGCCCAAAAGGTCGTGTTGTTGCTGAATTACTTGTTTAATTTGAAATTTTGTACTCAATCATATTTATCATTTACATATCATATCTCAGTCTCTGTTGCCATAAATTGATACATCATATCATCATTCTTTGAGCTGATTTTTATGATATATGTGAGCACGAGAGACTGGAGAGATTGATGACTAAGTGAGGCTAAGGGCCTGATTGTGAGGTTATTTATGGGATCGGGCTGCGCGTCGCAGCAGGCTCTATTGATTCATGCATGATTAGCTTATTTTAATGCTTGGGTAGGATCCGCCCCTTCGGAGTCTGACTTATCAGCAGTGATCATTGTCACACCTCCTTTTTTACATACCCCTGGAAGGATATAAGGGAGTTTTTCCAATTTAAGTGACAATCGAAATGAGATTTATTTATTAGAGATTCAGAGTCGCCACTTGGGATAATTTTATGGTGTCCCAAGTCACCGGTTCAAATCTCGAATCGAGGAAAAGATTGACTCTTTTTTACAGTCCGCGAACATAGAAATCTGGGTAAGGAATTCTGTTAATCGGGGAGAAGGTGTTAGGCATTCCCGAGTTCCATGGTTCTAGCACGGTCGCTCAACTGTTATTTTTGGCTCAATTATTTGAATTTAATTACATGTTTTAACCTATGTGCATTTTAGCTTTATAACCGCTTTTAACCATTTTTAAGAAAGATTGCAACGTCATTTAAAATATGTCTTGAACCACATCACATAAATGCACCCGCAGTCCGCAACACATATGTCTAACGTTGTTGAGATTTTGGATTTGGGACACATAAATGCGCACCCAAATTTAGGAAGGTAAATTATTAGATAGCGCGCCTAAAGCAACTATGCATTTTTAAATTTGCGAGGGCCATGAAAATTCACTAAATGGCGCGCTTCGATTTCTAAGGATAAAAATAGTAATTAAATGAGGGCCTTGCAGTTTTAAAATTTTATTTGGCAAGGCACACCCCGTTTCCAATTTTAAAAAGGAACTCAAGATAAACCTCTGAGGGCCGTAAATATGCTTTAACTCAATATGGCACGCCCCAATTATTAATTGATACCAATCGAATTGAACAACTTAACTGATACTAATCGAATTGTTAATCAAATTCTTATGATCCCGATGATCCACCTCTAGAACCAATGATGCGAGTCGACTGATACTAGCATTGAGCATGGAATCAAATTAAGCAAACTTCAACTCTGATTTTTAAAACAATTAATACAGCTTAACTAAGCTAAATTTCGAATTTTGTCTCTTATGCATATTTGGCTCACTTCTGCTACCACGACAGTCCAGCCACCAAACGAATGAGCTACTAGGTTTAATAAGAAAACCTAAATAACAACAACAAGCCATTTCCCTTGCAAATGACCTTAGAATTTAGGGCTCAATGAGCCCAAATCCTGTGAAGAACCAAACTGAGGATCCTAGACCCAACATCGAACCCATACTAACGCAAAACAGCCCTTTACACTCAAACACAACTGGATAAATCTCATCACCACCCAATCATGAATATACCAGGAAACATTGAATATTATTAACGACACATGTTTAGACACAACTTGTAAAAAAAGAAAACTAATCATAACTTAAAACACCATTCAATTAGATATCCCATGAAACCTGATGCTGCTTAGCATGCTATGATACTTCTAATGAATCAGATAGCAGGCAAACAAATCTAATACATTTCTCATTACTTAGTTTACACTATCAAGCATAGAATCTAATCGCTGATCCATTTAGGTTATACTCCGTAAAGTCCAAAATATTTCTGAATCAGTTACATTCAAACAAAACCAAATAAATCCTAAAGTAAACATATAGCGTTTGATGACATGATCGACCACATATGAGGAAACTTAACTAGGAGAAATATGAAACAAAAGGATTCATAGACCACAGAAATAAGGCTAAGCTATGAAAAAATGACTTAAAGTTAAGCTTCAAAATCCCATTTCCATTTCACTCTTCGACTTGAACGTCACATTATACAAGTTTCAGAACATGTACCTGGCAATTGCAAGGAAAAATAAGTGAGGAAGCAATAAACAACAGTAGCCCAGTAATCAGGAAACAAAGCAAGGAAAACCAGCTTGATTCAAGCAATGGAACAGTAAAACCAGACACCAAACAGCTTCAAACAAACTTTTCAAGACCAAAAATCAAGCCATTTTCAGCCAAGTGCAGAATCTAGGCTACCAGAGATTCTATCTAGTGAAGGGGCGTAGAAATTCAACACTTAAACAGAGTTTTTGAGCAACTTTCACCAAGAAAATGCAGGACAATCAATGTTCAAAATCTCCTAGCTGTCTCAGTTTTTTTCAGTTTTTATCTCTTAAATTCTAACTTGAATGTCAAGTTATGATGCCTTTATAGGCAAGGCACTAGGGCAGCCCTAAGGAATCAATTTTTTGCCCCTAAAACCTTTCCCAATTTTGGTTTTTGCTTTTATACCCTTAAGGTAAATTTTAGATTCTCACATGAGTCCCTCACCCCAGCTTCCTAGAAGCTTCTTCAATCAGTTTTCAAAGATTTCCTAAGCCTAAGTTCCTAAACTACCCCTTAAGCAACCTGTTATTACCCATGAAACCAAAACCAATAGGGTCAAAGTTGACCCAAGGTTGAATTAATTCAAAACCCAGCCCAAACCATGAGCCTGTACTAACAGCCCACTTTTGAGTTTTCAAACTCTGAACTTAATAGAAATCTTCAAAATAGACCAACCCTTTGAATTTCAGTTCACTTAGAGAAGCTGGAAAAACAGTTATTTAGTAATTAAATGACTAATTAATCACATTATACCAGGATATTGATACGCTAACCCGTTTTATTGAACTTAAAATTAAACTTAAACTAAAGAGGAATAAGGCTCAGGACCATAGCCTTAAACATTAACAAGAATAAGAAGAGAAGAAACGGAAGGAGGTTGGTTCAAACATGAAGCAGATGACGGAGACGAAAGAGCAAGAACAAAGAACAAATACCTCGATGGCCACAAGGCTTGATAAACTTCAAACGATTCCGACTTGTCTCGAAACCTAGTATTAATCGTATGTTCCTTTTGAGAACAAACGATCAATACTCGTTTCAAGCCCAATCGTTCATCAGAACTCGAGGACTTGAGAGCTTTTCTTCTCCTTCGATTTCAGATTTGAAACAAGTCTGATTTGGCAAGGGTTTTGGGAAAAATGGTGATGGATTAGGATGGAAGGAAGGGTGATGGTTGCATGGCCAAATTTTGGTGGTGATTGGAGCTATTTCGCTGGTGATAATGGTGGACTTGCTCGAAGATGGTGTTATCTGATGAGCGAGATAAGTGGAGGGCTTGTTTGGTCTTAGGTCTAAATGAGGGATTTCGGACAGTCTTATTTGAGATGGGGAAAGTCCCAGGGCCGTTGGATGAAGTGAAATCAACGTCTCAGATAAGGGGATAGCAAAACGACGTCATTTGGTTCATGCATGGGTTTGGACCGGATCAGGGACGGGTCTAGGTTGGAGTTGGGCGGGTATTTTGGGGACAAATGATTTGGGCTTGTGGATTTTGAAATAAAACAGGCCCAAAAAATCAAATCCTCTCTAATCCTTCTTTTTCTTTTCTTTTCTTTTTTCAAAATTCTTTTAAATTAAATCGTAAAGAATAAAAACCTAAATCAATTCCTAAATCAAATTATCCTACCACATTAAATTAATTAACTCTAACTAAAAATTACCACAAGTAATTAAAAACCAAATTTAAAGGGAAAACTACCAAAATTCCAAAATTAAAATTAAAAAGTGCAGAAGTAAACTATTTTTGTGATTTTTCCATTTTCATAAAACAACTAATTTGCTAATTAGTCTAACAAATGTAAAATTAAATCCTAAATGCAAATGCAACATATTTTTGTATTTTTCATGACTTAGATAAAATAAACGTGCACAGACAAATGCAAACAGTCGACAAAAATGCCACAAAAATCTACAAAATTGCAAACAATGAGGAAAATTCATTTTTTTTCTTGAATTTATGGGAGTAATTCACGTAGGGCAAAATCACGTGCTCACAATCATAGGTACCTACTGAGTGCGAGTGCCGAGAGAGAATGCTGAGCGATTGGAGGATTGAGTATTGTGAGGAATGAGTGACTGTGAGGATTGAGTGAATGGGAGGATTGAGTGATTTGATACATCTGAGAGTATGCACATGATTTTATCACTGTTTTTTGCATTATAGTTGGCATACATAATTTACATGTAAATATTGAGATGTATCATTCCTCATTTTAGTTACACTTGGCATATCTTACCTATTTGAGCTTTAACTGTTAAACTTGAAAGCATGTCTACATTTCTGTGTTGTTATTTCTATATTTGGACTGTACTTGTTGAGCTCGTCACTTTTTCAGCCCAAGGTCAGTCTTATTAGTTATTGAGTACATTGGATCGGTTGTACTCATACTATACCCTGCACTTCATGTCAGATCCAGGTACTTTCGGGTATGATGGTTGCTGATTTCGGAGCTTTATCAGTTTGGAGATTCTCGAGGTAGCTGTTATTCCATCCATATACCTTGACTCTCCTCCTTTATTTTTTAGTTTTTATTATACTATTCTATCTACCTAGATAGTGTTTTAAACCATGTATTTGTATAGATGCTCATGCACTCAGTGACGCCCGAATTTGAGGAATGTTGTATTTAGTTGTGGTATTTTATATCAGTATTTATGAGATTTTACTCTTAAACTTATTTTTGTCATGTTTTTAAAATTTAAGATATGTGATTTATTATAATTGTTGGCTTGCCTATTATTGTGATCGGTGCCATCACGACATGTGAGATTTGGGTCGTGACAAATAGAACTACTCAAAGACTATGATTGTTTTATTTTGTATCATCCTAGAAAAGCTAGTGTGGTGGCTGATTCATTGAGCAAAAAATATATGGGAAGTTTGGAACATATAGCTCCTACAAAGAGACCATTGGTTGAAGATATGCATAGATTAAAGGGTACATGTATTATATTTAGTGTTGGAACTTTAGAGGCATTGTTGGCTTGTGTTCAGGCTAAGTTTTCATTAGTCGGACACATTAAGGCTACCCAATATGAGGATGAGCGATTATGCAAATACAGAGATGAGGCCTTAGATGGTAAAAGTAAGGATATGATTGTTGGAAGTGATGTTGTCCTTTGAATAGGCAATAGGCTATGTGTAGCAAACATAGATGGGTTGAAACATGCTATTCTTGAAGAAGCCCACAACTCTAGATACACTATACATCCTGGATCCACAAAAATGTACCATGACCTGAAGCAATTTTATTAGTGGGAAGTTATGAAGAAAAATGCCGCTAACTTTGTTTGTAGCTGTTTGACTTGTCAACAGGTCAAGGCTGAGAATTAGGGACCCCTAGGACTACTACAAAAAATTGAGATTCCAGAGTGGAAGGGGAAAGAATTACCATGGATTTTGTGACTGGCCTACCCCATAATCATAGAGGTTATGATTCTGTGTGGGTAATTGTAGATCGACTGACAAAATTAACACACTTTTTGCCAGTGAAGACTACATATGGTGGAGTGAGTTATGCACAGATATTTATGAATGAAGTTGTCCTACTTTACCGTGACGAACCGGCCAGTCATCTCATGAGTTACCACTCTGTTTCCCCCATTTATGCTTCTTATTGCTTTGTTTATTGGTTCTATATGTGATCGGGTTGGTTGGCTCAGGTTCGAAAAGGATTTGGTAAGGTTTGAGATAGTTAGTCTCTTTTGAGGAAGCTTAAGTTGAAAAAGTCAACAGGATATTGACATATGTGTTAAAGGGCTCGGATGTGAGTCTCGATGGTTCGGTTAGCTTCGGAAGGTGATTTGGGACTTAGGAGCGTGATCGGAATGAGTTTTGGAGGTTCGGAGTAGATTTAGGCTTGAATTGGCAAAATTGAATTTTTGGCAATTTCCGGTTGATATGTGAGATTTTGATATAGGGGTCGGAATGGAATTCCGAGAGTTGCAGTAGTTCCGTTGTGTCATTTGGGATGTGTTTGCAAAATTTCAGGTCATTTAGACGTGGTTTGGTTAGGTTTTTGATCAAAAGCGGAATTCGGAAGATTTTGGAAACTTAGAATTGAATCCAATGTGTTTTGGTTGATTCGATGTTGTTTGAGGTGTTTTGAAGATGGGTACAAGTTTGAATAAGGTTATGGGTTATGTTTGTGTTTTTGGTTGAGGTCCCGGGGGCCTCGGGGTGATTTCGGATGGTTGACGGAGAGATTGGGGGTTTGGCGAATGCTGTAGATTTGCTATTTCTGTTATTTTCGCACTTGTAGATTGGGGACCACAGGTGCGACGCCGCAAATGCGAAAGTTTGGTCGCAGAAGCAGAATTAGGCTGGAAAGGCTGGAGCCGCAGAAGCGGTTCAGGAGCCACACCTATGATGGTGCATGTGCGGGCAATGCATCACAGGTGCGGTTTTGGTGACTTAAGTGAGGACCACAAATGTGGTGGTCTTGACCGCAGAACCGGTACTGCAGAAGCGGGAATATGGCCGCAGATATGAAATCCCTGGGCCAGAAGGTATAAATTGTTTCCTTCGCGATTTTTGAGCTATTTCACCATTTCTAAGTCGGCTTTGGAGCTTTTTGGACGATTTTGAAGAAGGATTTCAATGGGACTTCATTGAGGTAAGGATTTTGGACCAAAAACTCATTCCTATGGTAATATTTCATGGATTAGAGCTATAATTAATGGAATTTAAGGGTTAAAATTGGGGAAACTAAGGCTTGGTATTGGAGACCTAAACTTGAGGATTTGAGGGACCATTTGTGGTCGGATTTTGGTACTTTTGATATGTATGAACTCGTGGGGAGATAAGGAATCCATTGATATGAATTTTATCGAATTTTGAGACGTGGGCCCGGTGGTCAGGTTTTGGTAATTTCGGGATTTATGCTATAAATTGATTATCTTCGCTTGGGCTTCGTTCCCTTAGCATATTTTTACGCCGTGATTCTGATTTTGGATAGATTCGACGTGTATGGAGGCCGATTCGATGGGCAAGGGCGTCGCAGGCTAGAGTTTGGACCGGATTGAGGTGAGTAATTATTGTAAATGATGTCCTGAGGGTATGAAACTGCGGATTGCACATCATAATGCTATATTGAGGTGACGCACACGCTAGATGACGAGCATGGGGCCGTGCACTGTTGGGGATTGTGACTTAGTCCGTCCTGAATGACTATTTTACCGCGTATCTGACTGAAAACTATTTGCTATCATCATGTTTTGGGCTGAATGCCATATTTGGGCTTCGTGCCAACTATTTCAACCCTTAGGGGATTTTTATTGATATTTCCTCACTGTTTTGACTTTATACTTGAACTCAATCATGTTACATTCCACTGTTTTCATAAATCAGCCATGTTTACTCTATTTTAACACTTAAATGATCTTTTAAATGGTATTTTAGGCTGATAATCATGTTTTACTATTGCCCGAGCGGCTGGTAAGGATTTAGACTGAGTAAGGCCGAGGGCCTATTTGTGAGGAAACACTGATTATGATTATGAGGCCGAGGGCCTGAGATATGTACGCCACGAGGTAGCTTGTTGATATGAGACTGAGAGCCTAGTGATTATGCCACGTGATGGCTTGATATTGCGCTTGGGCTGTAACGGGCCCCTCCAAGAGTCTTCATACCCCCAGTGAGTGCGGGTACCCATTGTGATGTGAGATATAGCCCGAGGGGCTGGTATTGGTCTAAGATATTGCCCGAGGGGAGGATTTGTTGACATTGTGCCCGAGGGGCGAACCTTTAAGTGTTTATCTTTCTTATTTGCCTATCATTTACCTGCCTTTGTTGTTGAAAATGAATTTCATGTAGTTTAAACTGAGCTAAAATGATTTTTACATATCTTTACTGATTCACTGTTTTACTGGCTTTTACTGCTTCATTATAGCCTGTAATGTGCCTTACGTGATTTCTTGCTTTCAGTTTTTATTTATTACTCACTGAGTTGGAGTACTCACTTTACTCCCTGCATCTCGTGTGCAGATTCAGGCATTGCTGATCCTGCTAGCGCGAGTTGAGAGCTCCCGACAGACTTCGGAGTCCACGAGGTAGCTGCTTGGCGTTTGCAATCCCGTGTTTCTACCCCTTTATCTTGTTTCGATATCTTTATCAGTTATTCTACAATAGTTTAGTAGGCATTTCAGACATTTAGCGTATTGATAGATGCTCATGACTAGTGACACCCCGGTATCGAGTTGTGTTGGGTTATTTTCCGCAACTGTAATATTCACTGTTCACTTTTGGATTATTTATCATGATTTAGACTCGATTCTTATTGTTTAATTGCTTAAAATTGAAATGGGAAGTATCAGCTGGCCTTGTTTTCATGAGAGGCACCATCACGACCGGGTTCGGGTTTAGGGTCGTGACAAGTTACTATTAGAGCCTTGGTTACATAGGTCTCACGAGTCATGAGCAGGTTTAGTAGAGTCTCGCGGATCGTTACGGAGACATCTGTACTTATCCTCGGAAGGCTGCAAAACCTTTAGGAAAACCTTCATATTCTTGAAATTCTTGTCGTGCGAACTTGTTGGTCTGAGTACTAAACTTCTGTTATTCTATTCTCTCACAGATGGGGAGGACACGCGCTACTGATCAGGATGGACGACCACCAGTACCACCAGTTGTGGCCATTAGAGGCTGAGGATGTGATCGTGGTAGGGGTAGAGGTGTGGCCCGCACAACAGCTAGGGCAACACCTACAGATCTACCAGCCGCCCCAGTTCAGGATTAGGTGCCAGTTGTGGACGCTCTAGCAGCACCAGCTCAGGCACCAATTGTACCCATTGTGATTTCGGGTCTTCAGGAGTCCATGGCTCAGATTCTGTCAGTTTGCACTAGCCTAGCTCAAGCGGTTTCAGTCACTACAGCCGCAACTACTTCTCAGGCCTGGGGGAGGCACTCAGACTCCCATCGCTCGCACACCTGAGCAGGTCGTGCAGGGACTTCAGACACCGAGGGCGCATCCAGCCCAACCGGTTGCAGCTGCTCAGGACTATGTAGTTCCTGCCATGCCAGAGGATGAGCAGCGTAGGTTGGAGAGGTTTGGTAGACTTCAGCCTCCGACATTCAGTGGTGTAGAGGGCGAGAATGCCTAGGGTTTCTTGGATAAATGTCAAAGGATGCTTCGTACAACAAGTATTCTGGAGACTAGCGGGGTCGCTTTCACTACTTATCAGTTTTATGGAGCTGACTTCACATGGTGGGAGACTTTTGAGAGGCGTAGGCCTGTTGGTGCAACACCCCTTACCTAGTAGCAGTTCTCCGTTCTCATTCTGGAGAAATATGTGCCGCAGTCTCGCAGAGAGGAGCTGCACAGTCAGTTTGAGTAGTTGCGTCAGGGAGGGATGACTGTGATGCAGTATGAGATAAGGTTCTCCGAGTTAGCTCGTCATGCAATTTGGTTGGTTCCGATAGATAGAGAGAGGATTAGGAGGTTTGTTGATGGCCTCACTTATCAGCTTCGTATTCTCATGACTAGGGAGAGGGTGAATGGTGCTACTTTCGAGGTGGTTGTGGATATTGCCCGTGAGATTGAGTCTGTTCGTCGCTAGGAGCGAGAAGAGAGGGAGGCCAAGAGGACCTGAGGATCTAGTAGTTATAGCGGAGCTCCTTCGAGAGGTCAGTTTCAGCACGGCAGAGGTCGTCCCTTCAGCCATGCTCAACCAACTCGCCCAGGTTATCGCGGGGCATCATCGGGTCATGGTTCTCATAGTTCTCATCAGGGCCAGTCATCACTTAGTGCCCTTCCAGCTCAGTGTTCGTCCCATGCTCCATCAGTTCAAGGCTCTTCTATGCCAAGTGCATCTGCTAGTCATTCAGGTGATAGGGGTTCCCTTCAGTCCCCTTCTCCAGTACCTGGGAGTTGTTATGAGTTTGGAGAGAAGGGTCATATGTGGAGGCAGTGCCCTCGTCATCTTGCAAGTTCATCTCAGCAGAGAGGTCAGCCATCGGCTTCAGCGCCAGTTACTTCATCATTACCCACCCAGCCAGCTAGGGGTGGAGGTCAGTCAGCTAGAGGCCACCCAGAGGAGGAGGTCGATCAGGTGGCGATCAAGCCCATTTCTATGCACTTCCAGCTAGACTCGATGCTATTGCTTCTGATGCTGTCATTACAAGTATTGTTTCAGTCTGCCACAAAGATGCTTCAATATTATTTGATCTCGGTTCTACCTTTACTTATGAGTCATCATACTTTGCTCATTATTTGGGTATTCCCCGTGAGTCTCTTGTTTCACCAGTTCATGTATTTACCCCGGTGGGCGATACTGTTGTTGTAGACCATGTGTATCGATCGTGTGTGGTGACTATTGGAGGTTTGGAGACCCGAGTGGATCTTTTATTATTGTGTATGATGGATTTTGATGTCATTTTGGGCATGAATTGGCTATCTCCGTGTTGTGCTATTCTGGACTGTCATGCCAAGACAGTCACATTGGTTATACGGGGCGTGCCACGGATTGAGTGGTGAGGTGTGACTGATTATGATACAGTAAAGTGATCTCGTTTTTTGAAGGCCCAACATATGGTTGGAAAAAGTTGTCTTTCGTATTTAGCCTTTATGAGGGATGTCGGTGCTGAGACTCCCAATATTGATTCTGTTCCAGCTGTGAGGGATTTTTTCGATGTGTTTTCTGCATACCTGCCGGGCATGCCACCAGATAGGGATATTGATTTTGGTATTGACCTGGTGCCGGGCACTCAGCCCATTTCTATTCCGTCATATCGTATGGCACCATCAGAGTTGAAGGAGTTAAAGGAGTAACTTCAAGAGCTCCTTGATAAGGGGTTCATCCGGCCTTTTGTGTCACCTTGGGATGCGCCAGTTCTATTTGTGAAGAAGAATGATGGCACTATGAGGATGTGCATTGATTATAGACAATTGAATAAAGTAACAATTAAGAACAAGTATCCTTTGCCTCGCATTGATGATTTATTCAACTAACTTCGAGGAGCGAGAGTGTTCTCTAAGATTGTTCTCCATTCAGGTTATCACCAGTTAAAGATCAGGGACTCGGATATTCTTAAGACAACTTTTAGGACCCGATATGGTCATTATGAGTTCTTGATTATGTCTTTTGGGCTGACCAATTCCCCAGCAGTGTTCATGCATTTGATGAACAACGTGTTCCGGCCTTATCTCGACTCGTTTGTCATAGTCTTCATTGATGACATTCTGATGTATTCGCGCAGTCAGGAGGAGCACGCAGAGCATTTGTAAGTTGTGTTGTAGAGATTGAGAGAGGATAAACTTTATGCAAAATTCTCCAAGTGTGAGTTTTGGCTCAGTTCAGTGGCTATCTTGGGGTACGTGGTGTCCAGTGAGGGTATTCAGGTTGATCCGAATAAGATAGAGGCGGTTCAGAGTTGGCCCAGACCGTCCTCAGCCACAGAGATTCGCAGCTTTCTTGGTTTGGCGGGTTATTATCGCCGGTTTATTCAGGGATTCTCGTCTATCGCATCGCCCTTGACCAAGTTGACTCAGAAGGGTGCTTTATTTGTATGGTTGGATGAGTGTGGGGAGAGTTTTCAGAAGCTCAAGACGACCTTGACCACAACTCTAGTGTTAGTTTTGCCATCAGCTTCAGGTTCATATACCCTGTATTGTGATGCTTCGAGAGTTGGTATTGGTTGTGTGTTAACGCAGGAGGGTAGAGTTATTGCTTATGCTTCTCGTCAGTTGAAGCCCCATGAGAAGAACTACCCTGTTCATGATTTAGAGATGGCTACCATAGTTCACGCGTTGAAGATTTGGAGGCATTACTTGTATGGTGTGTCTTGTAAGGTGTTTACTGATCATCGTAGTCTCCAACACTTGTTCAAACAGAAGGATCTCAAATTAAGGCAGTGGAGGTGGTTAGAGTTGCTAAAGGATTATGATATCGCTATATTATATCATCCGGGAAAAGCCAATGTGGTGGACGATGCTTTGAGCCGAAAGGCGGTGAGTATGGGGAGTTTGGCATATATTCCAGTTGGGGAGAGACCTCTTGTAGTTGATGTTTAGGCCTTGGCCAATTGGTTCGTGAGGTTAGATATTTCGGACCCCAATCGGGGTATTGGCTTATGTGATTTCTCGGTCTTCCTTATATGATCGCATTAGAGAGCGCCAATATGATGATCCGCATTTGCTTGTACTTAAGGATAGAGTTCAGTATGATGATGCCAGAGATGTGACCATTGGTGATGATGGGATGTTGAGGATGCAGGGCCGGATATGTGTTCCCAATATAGATGGGCTTCGGGAGTTGATTCTGGAGGAGGCCCATAGCTTGCGGTATTCTATTCATCTGGGTACCGCGAATATGTATTAGGATTTGAAGCAACATTATTGGTGGATGAGAATGAAGAAAGACATTGTGGAATTTGTAGCTCGGTGTCTCAATTGTCAGCAGGTGAAATATGAGCAATAGAGACCGGGTGGCTTGCTTCAGCAAAGGGATATTCTCGAGTGGAAGTGGTAGTGGATCACTATGGACTTCGTAGTTGGACTCCCACGGACTTTGAAGAAGTTCGATGCTATTTGGGTGATTGCGGATCGGCTGACCAAGTCTGCGCATTTCATTCCTGTGTGTTCTACCTATTCTTCAGAGCAGTTGGCAAAGATCTATATCCGGAAGATTATTCATTTGCATGGTGTCCTAGTTTCCATCATTTCAGATAGGGTTACTTAGTTTACTTCGCAGTTTTGGAGGTCTATGCAGCGAGAGTTGGGTACTCAGGTTGAGTTGAGCACAACATTTCACCCTCAGATGGACGGGCAGTCCGAGCGCACTATTTTGATATTGGAGGACATGTTGCGTACTTGTGTCATCGATTTCGAAGGGTCATAGGATCAGTTTCTACTGGTTGCAGAGTTTGCTTATAACAACAACTACCAGTCCAGTATTCAGATGGCTCCATATGAGGCTTTGTATATGAGGCGGTGTAGATCTCCAGTTGGTTGGTTCGAGCCAGGTGAGGCTAGGCTATTGGGGACAGACTTGGTGCAGGATGCTTTAGAAAAGGTGAAGGTAATTCAGGAGAGGCTTCGTATAACGCAGTAGAGGCAAAAGAGTTATGCTAATAGGAAGGTTCGAGATGTGTCCTACATGGTTGGTGAGAAGGTTTTGTTGAAGGTTTCGCCCATGAAGGGTGTCATGAGATTTGGGAAGAAAGGTAAATTGAGTCCTCGGTTTATTGGGCCTTTTGAGGTGCTTTGGAGGATTGGAGAGGTGGCTTATAAGCTTGCTTTGCCACCCAGCTTATCGAGTGTGCATCTAGTATTTCATGTTTCTATGCTCTGAAGTATATTGGGGATCCGTCTCATGTTCTGGATTTCAGCATGGTTTAGTTGGATGATGATTTGACCTATGATGTGGAGCTAGTAGCTATTTTGGGTCGTCAGGTTCGAAAGTTGAGGTCAAAGGATATAGCTTCAATGAAAGTGCAGTGGAGAGGTCGGTCCATGGAGGAGGCTACTTGGGAGATCGAACGAGAGATGCGGAGTATATATCCTCACCTGTTTGAGGCTTCAGGTATATTTCTTGACTCGTTCGAGGACGAACGCTTGTTTAAGTTGGGGAGGATGTGACGACCCAGCCAGTCATCTCATGAGTTATCGCTCCGTTTCCCCTATTTCTACTTCTTATTGCTTTGTTTTTCGGTTCTATATATGATTGGGTTGGTTGGCTCGGGTTCGGAAAGGATTTGGTATGGTTTGAGACACTTAGTCTCTTTTGAGGAAGCTAAAGTTGGAAAAGTCAACCGGATGTTGACTTATGTATTAGAGGGATCGAATGTGAGTACTGATGGTTCGGTTAGCTTCGGGAGGTGATTTGGGACTTAGGAGCGTGATCGGAATGGTTTTTGGAGGTCCGGAGTAGATTTAGACTTGAATTGGCGAAATTGGATTTTTGGCGATTTCCGGTTGATAGGTGAGATTTCGGTATAGGGGTCGGAACTGAATTTCGAGAGTTGCAGTAGTTCCGTTGTGTCATTTGGGATGTGTGTGCAAAATTTCAGGTCATTCGGACGTGGTTTGGTTGGGTTTTTGATCAAAAGCGGAATTCAAAAGATTTTGAAAACTTAGGCTTGAATCCGATATGTTTTGGTTGATTCGATGTTGTTTGAGGTGTTTTGAAGATGGATTCAAGTTTGAATAAGTTTATGGGTTATGTTTGTGTTTTTGGTTGAGGTCCCGGGGGCCTTGGGGTGATTTCGGATGGTTGACGGAGAGATTGGGGGTTTGGTGAATGATGCAGATTTGCTGTTTCTGTTGTTTCCGCACCTGCGGATTGGGGACCACAGGTGCGATGCCGCAAATGCAAAAGATTGGTCGCAGAAGCGGAATTAGGCTGGAAAAGCTGGAGTTGCACCTGCGATGGCGCAGGTGCGGGCAATGCATCGCAGATGCGGTTTTGGTGACTTAAGTGAGGACCGTAGATGCGATGGTCTTGACCACAGAAGCGGGAATATGGCTGCAGATGCGAAATCCCTGGGCCAGAAGGTATAAATTGTTTCCTTCGCAATTTTTGAGCTATTTCACCATTTCTAAGTCGGCTTTGGAGCTTTTTGACGATTTTGAAGAAGGATTTCAAGGGGACTTCATTGAGGTAAGGATTTTGGACCTAAAACTCGTTCCTATGGTATTATTTTACGGATTAGAGCTATAATTAATGGAATTTAAGGGTTAAAATTGGGGAAACTTGGGTTTGGTATTGGAGACCTAGGCTTGAGGATTTGAGGGACTATTTGTGGTCGGATTTTGGTACTTTTGATATGTATGAACTCGTGGGGAGATAAGGAATCCATTGATGTGAATTTTATTGAATTTCGAGACGTGGGCCGGGTGGTCGGGTTTTGGTAATTTCGGGATTTATGCTATAAATTGATTATTTTCGCTTGGGCTTCATTCCCTTAGCATATTTTGACGCCGTGATTCTGATTTTGGATAGATTCGACGAGAGTGGAGGCCAATTCGAGGGGCAAGGGCGTAGAGGGCTAGATTTCGGACCGGATTGAGGTGAGTAATGATTGTAAATGATGTCCTGAGGGTATGAAAATGCGGATTGCATATCGTAGTGCTATATTGAGGTGACTCACACGCTAGATGACGAGCGTGGAGTCATGCACTGTTGGGGATTGTGACTTAGTCCGTTCTGAATGACTATTTTACCGCGTATTTGACTGAAAACTATTTTCTATCATCATGTTTTGGGCTGAATGCCATATTTGGGCTTCGTGCCAGCTATTTGAACCCTTAGGGAATTTTTATTGATATTTCCTTACTGTTTTGACTTTATACTTGAACTTAGTCATGTTACATTCCACTGTTTTCATAACTCAGCCATGTTTACTACGTTTTAACACTTAAATGATATTTTAAATGGTATTTTGGGTTGAGAATCATGTTTTACTATTTCCCGAGCGGCTTGTGAGGATTTTGACTGAGTAAAGCCGAGGGCCTATTTGTGAGGAAACACTAATTATGATTATGAGGCCGAGGGCCTGAGATATGTACGCCACGAGGTGGCTTGTTGATATGAGGCCAAGAGCCTAGTGATGATGCCACACGATGGCTTGATATTGCGCTTGGGCCGTAAGGGGCCCCTCCAGGAGTCTGCACACCCCCAGTGAGCGCGGGTACCCATTGTGATGTGAGATATAGCTCGAGGGGCTGGTATTGTTCTGAGATATTGCCCGAGGGGAGGATTTGTTGACATTGTGCCCTTGGGGCAAACCTTTAAGTGTTTATCTTTATTATTTGCTTATCATCTACCTGCTTAAGTTGTTGAAAAGGCATTTCATGTAGTTTAAATTGAGCTAAAATGATTTTTACATATCTTTACTGATTCACTGTTTTACTGGCTTTTACTGCTTCATTATAGCTTGTAATGTGCCTTACGTGATTTCTTGCTTTCAACCTGTATTCTGCCTCTGAGCCTGAGCAGCTACCAAGCTAGTCAATAACTGCAAAGCACTCCGCATATCCTGGTCTGGAGTGCCAGACGGAGGAACTGGAGGCGCTGGGTGCCTTCTAATATCCTCTGGAGGAGATGGAGTAGATGAGGTATGAGAGGGCATCTCACTTTGAGCCTCACTTTGTCCTGCTCTGACTTGGGGCACCTGACTGGTACCCTCTCCCGCTGCTGTATCAAGCCGTCTACTAATCGTTTGCTTCCTAGTCGAAGGCATCACTGAAAAAAACAAGGTGAATATTAGAGACGAACACTTACGACTCAACTCTACGCACGATCTAGATTCAGGAAGAAGGTAACAACCCTAGATGTCATGTAGCCTCCTGATTATAAATGTGGCGCGCTACACATCCATAATCAAGACTCTACTAGACATGGCTCATAGACAATCCCTAGGACAGACTTGCTCTGATACCAAGTTTGTCACGACCCAAACTGGAGGGCCATGACTAGCACCCGACCATACTTGCCGAGCACCAACGTACATTTCATCTAACCTTCATTATTATCTTTTAGGGCTGACGAGATCAATATAAATGGTAGACCTGGATCATGGACAACCAGCAATAAAATATGACGGCATGAACATACATAGCAGGGGATGACCAGACAATCAAGAAACTACATATAAGGTATGAGCTACCACGCTACCATGAAAGACTATATAACAAAAACCAGCCGACAAGGCATACCAAACTATACATGAGTCGACACTTGTCTATGAGCCTCTAAATGAACATAAGTGCTGCAACATAGCCGGAACAGGGCCCCGACATACCCATAATGTCTGTAACAAAAATGCATACAAAGACCAAGGCAAGTCCAGAGAAGGGATCTCGCCAATCACCGCTGAACTGGACAGCCTACTGTGGTGGGGGAGCTGCACCTGCCTGTCTATCAGGACCTGCAGCACGACATGCAGCGTCCACAAATAAAAGGACGTCAGTACGAATAAAGTACTGAGTATGTAAGGCAGGGAACCATAAATACGATCAGTAATGTAAGCAAGGATAGAGAATATACAACCTGTAACATCTTAGTACCTCTGAGGGCTACTGACATGAAATGCATGATACATATGTATAAATACATAAACCTTTAAAACATTCGCCTCTGTGGGCATCATCATCATCATATCGTACCCGGCCATAATAGGCTCGGTAAAAAAAATGTACCCGGCCATCATAAGGCTCGGTAGAATCGTACCCGGCCACGTGGAGCTCGGTAAAACCCAACTGATCAGTGGTTGCACAATAGGTGCCGTACCCGGCCAACTATAGCGTGGCTCGGTAGAGTAAAATAGATACATATATATAATGCATGCTCGACTCATGGAATCACATTCTAAACCTTTCGGAGTGACGTAAGGTCGGTATCCTCTGTACACGTTATTAGGACTAACTCTTCACTATGAACCTTATAAGAATCAGGAAGTACCAACAACATTGATAACATAAGAATAAGAGAAGCAACATTAACATCAATCGTTCCATAAGAGGGAAAACAATGTAAGTACTGCTAGCTTCTAAGAGTAGAGTATCTTGGAAGCTCGTTCATTACATTATGTACAATCGGAGTCGTGCAAAAGAAGGAAAGGGATAGCCTCACATACCTTGTATATACTGCCCCAATCTCAAGCTATGCAATTGTCAAAACTCCTTAGTCTACAATAAGAGAAACGATACTATCGTTATCATTTAAGCGTCATAACTATTATGTATCGACCACAACCTATTTTACGATGAAACGGACAACACCTCCCCTATATATATGACCTCACACCATTCAAAACAGTCACCAAACAGCCCAAACAACATCAATAATAAACATATTGAGCCTCCCAAAATAGTCCACACACAGCCTAATCACTCCATACATACGACGACCACCGTAGTCGTGTCAAACAACCTGGAAATGTTACGAATAACTATCAGCCCATAACCCTACATATATATGGTGTTTCTCCACACCCTTCCTCCTCCAAAACTCCACAAAATAGTAGTAAAATACGCAGCCCAACAACAACGCAAAACAGTCCACAAAACAATAACATTACTACCAAGCCTTTCGATATATATTTCACAAGTTCTAGCTTCAATGGCTTAGCCGCAACTTGGATAATCTTAAATACATATAGAGTAAGAGGTTACTTACCTTTATACAGAAATAACAACTCCAATATGACCTTAAATTTCCATGAAATATCCCTCCAATGCTGCCACAACAACAAAAAAGCGAAACTAGCGATCAATTAGTGTTTTCGGCACTAGAATCACTTTAGAAGGCTTGCAATCACCTAGGATTGATATTAAGAACATGAGTGAGTATTTACAGAACATAAACCCTTTAAAACAACCTCCCACACGAGCTGGAACGACACAAAAATGAGCAATAACAAGAAGAACAAGAGACTTACTAGCGCCACGGAATTCCCGACACTTGATTTGTGTTGTTTGCCCCTTTTTGGGTCTTGAATCTTGAGAGAACCTTGAGAGGATGTTCCTAGGGTTCTATGGTCTGAAAATAGTGAGAAGAAATGACTTAAAACGGGTTGGAGGCATCCTATATAGGTCCAAATATCTTAAACCGCCTTAGTGGGACCCATAGAGAGGTGCTTGGCGCAGTTTCGCAAAAACGTGAATATCTCTCTACTCCGAGATCGTATCGATGAACGGTTTAATGCGTTGGAAACTAGACTCATAGATATTTAATTTGGTTGGTATATCAACCAGTAATTCCTTGTAAATTAGGAGAAAAGATTAGAAACATTTGACCTAATGTTTAAGTAAAATTATGAACCTAAGTTGCGACAACTTTTGTCGACTTTTGTTTCATAACTCGTTTGACTTCAAGACTTATGATACGGATATTATATGATTAAAATACCTTAATAAATGAACTCTTGAGTGTATTAAGCACCGCTAGATTACTTGAAAATACGAGTTACAACATCCTTGATTCATTTAACTTCTAATACTTGTTAATCACCCTTATACACTCTTGTATCACTTAAGACCAATAAGATTGACTTCTTATCATCTCAAAGATAATTCCTTCTTGGATTTATGTTAACTAATATATGGCATGAACTAACACATGTGGATATGGGTTGTAACACCCCCCCCTTAGGAACATTCGTCCTCGAATGTAAGGGTTTATGGGGAGTTTAAATCATCGTGGATTCCAATGGAAATTTCCGATCAATTTTCCCCTATAAAATGGTCACTAGCAAAACTTGCAAGTAATTAAGCCCAACATATGGCTTCACAAGGCTACACAAAGCATTATGCGTATTTACATTATCTACATATCACCATTTTGTATTAAGGAGGAGTATTCTCAAATTATTGCTTACCTCATAGAGCCGTTTCACCTTCCAATGTATCCTGTCTTCCACCAGCATCCTTGTTATCTTCATTCTGGAATAAGTAAGGGTATTTAGACTTCATCTCCTCTTCTGCTTCCCATGTCATTTCTTCCATATTTTTGTTCCTCCACAATACTTTGACGGAAGCTACATCTTTTGTTCTCAGCTTGCGGACTTGCCGATCTAATATCGCCACTGGCACTTCTTCATATGATAGGTCCTCTGTAACTTGTACATCTTTGATAGGGACGACTCGAGAAGGGTCTCCAATACATTTTCTCAACATAGATACATGGAATACCGGGTGGACAAATTCCAATTCGGATGGCAATTCTAACTCATAAGCAACCTGTCCAATCCGTCGAAGAATTTTATACGGCCCGATATACCTTGGACTCAGCTTACCTTTCTTCCCAAAATGCATAATACCCTTCATTGGTGAGATCCTCAGGAAAACCCAATCACCAACCTCAAACTCTAGATCACGACGTCGGACATCAGAATAAGATTTTTGCCTGCTTTGTGCCGTCCTCAATCGCTCCTGTATCACTTTCACCTTCTCAATAGCTTGGTGAATCAAATCTGGCCCATATAATTCTGTTTCACCGACTTCGAACCATCCAACTGGTGATCTACATCTCCTCCCGTATAGTGCCTCGTATGGGGCCATTTTAATACTGGAATGGTAGCTATTATTATAGGCGAATTCTATGAGTGGAAGATGATCATCCCAATTCCCCTTAAAATCTAGAACACATGCTCGTAGCATATCTTCCAGTGTCTGAATGGTACGTTCAGCCTGTCCGTCAGTCTGCGGATGAAATGCAGTGCTGAGATTTACTTGTGTGCCTAAACCCTTCTGGAAAGACCTCCAAAAGTTAGCCGTAAATTGAGCTCCTCGGTCTGATATAATAGATATGGGCACACCATGAAGCCTAACAATCTCCTTGATATACAACTTCGCATAATCTTCAGCCGTGTAAGTTGTCTTCACTGGCAGAAAATGGGCACATTTTGTAAGTCGATCAATTATCACCCAGATGGAGTCAAACTTATGATAAGAGCGAGGTAATCCAATAATGAAGTCCATATTAATCACCTCCCACTTCCAGGTCGGAATCTCTATATTTTGAAGCAATCCACCGGGTTTCTGATGTTCTATCTTTACTTGTTGACAATTGGGACACTGGGCTACAAATTCTGCAATAGACTTCTTCATATTATCCCACCAATACTGCTCCTTGACATCATGATACATCTTTGTCGAGCCGGGATGGATGGAATATCGGGATTGATGAATCTCATTCATAATCTTCTCTCGCAACCCTGCCACATTAGGCACACACAATCGGCTCTGGTATCTCAGTGCCCCATCTTTTCCGATCCCAAAAGCCATACTTTTACACTGTTGAATGCTTTCTCTTAATCGTACTAAGATAGGATCTTCATATTGTCGTGCTTTTACCTCGGCTACCAAAGATGATTCTGATGTATTCTGTACAGTAACACCTCCGTCATCAGAGTCTAACAATCTGATTCTCATATTGGCTAGCTGATGAAGCTCTTTAATCAACCCCCATCTACCTGCCTCAATATGTACTAAGCTTCCCATTGATTTACGGCTGAGAGCGTCTGCCACAACATTGGCTTTACCGGGATGATACAATATCTCGACGTCGTAGTCTTTCAATAATTCAAGCCACCTACGCTGCCTCAAATTCAACTCTTTCTGCTTGAAGATGTATTGTAAACTCTTGTGATCTGTGTAGATGTCAACATGGACGCCGTATAAGTAGTGCCGCCATATCTTCAAAGCATATATTACTGCAGCCAATTCCAAATCATGGGTTGGATAATTCTTTTCATGCTTCTTCAATTGTCTTGATGCATAAGCAATCACATTCCCACGCTGCATCAATACGCACCCCAAACCTATACCTGAGGCATCACAATATACCACATAACCTTCTGTTCCTTCAGGAAGAGTGAGCACTGGTGCAGATGTCAATCGATTCTTCAGCTCCTGAAAACTACGTTCACAAGTGTCAGACCACTGGAATTTGGTAGCTTTTTGTGTTAACTTAGTCAATGGTGATGATATAGAGGAAAATCCTTCTACAAACCGCCTATAATATCCTGCTAGCCCTAGGAAGCTGCGGACTTCTGATGGTGTTGTAGGTCTCGGCCAATTCTTTACTGCATCGATCTTCTGAGTGTCGACACTAATACCCTCATCAGATATCACATGGCCAAGGAATGCTACTGAGTTCAGCCAGAATTCACATTTGGAGAGCTTAGCATATAACTTACGATCCTGAAGCGTCTGTAATACTATCCGCAAGTGGCCCGCATGTTCCGCCTCCGAACGAGAATACACTAGAATGTCATCAATGAATACAATCACGAACACATCAAGATAGGGCCTGAATATAGTATTCATGAGATCCATAAAAGCTGCTGGGGCATTTGTTAGCCCGAACGACATCACCAAGAACTCAAAGTGCCCATATCTTGTCCGGAAGGCCGTCTTTGGAATATCCTTCTCCCTAACCCTCACCTGATGATACCCTGAACGTAAATCAATCTTGGAGAAATACTTGGCACCCTGGAGTTGGTCAAACAGGTCATCAATTCTTGGAAGTGGATACTTGTTCTTTATAGTAGACTTATTCAACTGTCGATAGTCGATACACATCCGTAACGACCCGTCTTTCTTCCGCACGAATAGGACTGGTGCACCCCAAGGTGAAGTGCTAGGGACGAACACTTACGACTCAACTCTACGCACGATCTAGATTCAGGAAGAAGGTAACAACCCTAGATGTCATGTAGCCTCCTGATTATAAATGTGGCGCGCTACACATCCATAATCAAGACTCTACTAGACACGGCTCATAGACAACCCCTAGGACAGACTTGCTCTGATACCAAGTTTGTCACGACCCAAACTGAAGGGCCATGACTAGCACCCGACCACACTTGCCGAGCACCAACGTACATTTCATCTAACCTTCATTATTATCTTTTAGGGCTGACGAGATCAATATAAATGGTAGACCTGGATCATGGACAACCAGCAATAAAATATGACGACATGAACATACATAGCAGGGGATGACCAGACAATCAAGAAACTACATATAAGGTATGAGCTACCACGCTACCATGAAAGACTATATAACAAAAACCAGCCGACAAGGCATACCAAACTATACATGAGTCGACACTTGTCTATGAGCCTCTAAATGAACATAAGTGCTGCAACATAGCCGGAACAGGGCCCCGACATACCCATAATGTCTATAACAAAAATGCATACCAAGACCAAGGCAAGTCCGGAGAAAGGATCTCGCCAATCACCGCTGAACTGGACAGCCTACTGTGGTGGGGGAGCTGCACCTGCCTGTCTATCAGGACCTGCAGCACGACATGCAGTGTCCACAAATAAAAAGGACGTCAGTACGAATAAAGTACTGAGTATGTAAGGCAAGGAACCATAAATACGATCAGTAATGTAAGCAAGGATAGAGAATATACAACCTGTAACATCTTAGTACCTCTGAGGGCTACTTACATGAAATGCATGATACATATGTATAAATACATAAACCTTTAAAGCATTCGCCTCTGTGGGCATCATCATCATCATATCGTACCCGGCCATAATAGGCTCGGTAGAATCGTACCCGGCCACGTGGAGCTCGGTAAAACCCAACTGATCAGTGGTTGCACAATAGGTGCCGTACCCGGCCAACTATAGCGTGGCTCGGTAGAGTAAAATAGATACATATATATAATGCATGCTCGACTCATGGAATCACATTCTAAACCTTTCGGAGTGACGTAAGGTCGGTATCCTCTGTACACGTTATTAGGACTAACTCTTCACTATGAACCTTATAAGAATCAGGAAGTACCAATAACATTGATAACATAAGAATAAGAGAAGCAACATTAACATCAATCGTTCCATAAGAGGGAAAACAATGTAAGTACTGCTAGCTTCTAAGAGTAGAGTATCTTGGAAGCTCGTTCATTACATTATGTACAATCGGAGTCGTGCAAAAGAAGGAAAGGGATAGCCTCACATACCTTGTATATACTGCCCCAATCTCAAGCTATGCAATTGTCAAAACTCCTTAGTCTACAATAAGAGAAACGATACTATCGTTATCATTTAAGCGTCATAACTATTATGTATCGACCACAACCTATTTTACGATGAAACGGACAACACCTCCCCTATATATATGACTTCACACCATTCAAAACAGTCACCAAACAGCCCAAACAACATCAATAATAAACATATTGAGCCTCCCAAAATAGTCCACACACAGCCTAATCACTCCATACATACGACGACCACCGTACTCGTGTCAAACAACCTGGAAATGTTACGAATAACTATCAGCCCATAACCCTACATATATATGGTGTTTCTCCACACCCTTCCTCCTCCAAAACTCCACAAAACAGTAGTAAAATATGCAGCCCAACAGCAACGCAAAACAGTCCACAAAACAATAACATTACTACCAAGCCTTCCGATATATATTTCACAAGTTCTAGCTTCAATGACTTAGCCGCAACTTGGATAATCTTAAATACATATAGAGTAAGAGGTTCCTTACCTTTATACAGAAATAACAACTCCAATCTGACCTTAAATTTCCATGAAATATCCCTCCAATGCTGCCACAACAACAAAAAAGCGAAACTAGCGATCAATTAGTGTTTTTCGGCACTAGAATCACTTTAGAATGCTTGAAATCACCTAGGATTGATATTAAGAACATGAGGGAGTATTTACAGAACATAACGCTTTAAAACAACCTCCCACACGAGCTGGAACGACACAGAAATGAGCAATAACAAGAACAAGAGACTTACTAGCGCCACAGAATTCCCGACACTTGATTTGTGTTGTTTGCCCCTTTTTTGGGTCTTGAATCTTGAGAGAACCTTGAGAGGATGTTCCTGGGGTTATAAGGTCTGATAATAGTGAGAATAAATGACTTAAAACAGGTTGGAGGCATCCTATATAGGTCCAAATATCTTAAACCGCCTTAGTGGGCCCCATAGAGAGGTGCTTGGCGCAGTCTCGCGAAAACGTGAATATCTCTCTACTCCGAGATCGTATCAATGAACGGTTTAATGCATTAAAAACTAGACTCATAGATCTTTAATTTTGTTGGTATATCACCCAGTAATTCATTGTAAATTAGGAGAAAATATTAGAAACATTTGACCTAATGTTTAAGTAAAATTATGAACCTAAGTTGCGACAACTTTTGTCGACTTTTGTTTGATAACTCGTTTGACTTCAAGACTTATGATACGGATATTATATGATTAAAATACCTTAATAAATTAACTCTTGAGTGTATTAAGCACCGCTAGATTACTTGAAAATATGAGTTACAAACATTCTTGATTTATTTAACTTCTAATACTTGTTAATCACCCTTATACACTCTTGTATCACTTAAGACCAATAGGATTGGCTTCTTATCATCTCAAAGATAATTCCTTCTTGGATTTATGTCAACTAATATATTTCATGAACTAACACATGTGGATATGAGTTGTAACAGCCGTGATGGCACCCAACATCGCCGCTAGGCAAGCCAACGGTGATCTAGTCATGTATTTGTTCTTTTTAATAATTTTCAAGTAGTTGATTTTTATTTATTAAGAGAATGATTAGTAGGAGTTTATACAAAAGTAAAGCATAAACTAATGAAAAAGTAAATTTAATATTCAAAACCATAAAGTGTCTCCTAAAATATCCTCAAAATCCGGTGTCACAAGTGTATGAGCAATTAGTAAAATATAAAAACCACCTATACTACTGTCTGGAATAAGATAGATAGAAAATAAATACAAAAGAGAGGTTGCGGGTGATGCAGAACGGATAGAGAGAGGAGCTCACCACTATGCCTCGGGGTAACAAGGGTATGCGCCTGAATGACTGCTAGGTGCACCTGCCTCAGATCCTGCACGATTAGTGTAGAAGTGTAGCGTGAGTACATAAATAACATGTACCCAGTAAGTATCTAGTCTAGCCTCGAAGAAGTAGTGACGAGGGGTCGACATCAACACTTACTATGGGTCAATAAATAAAGTACAAAAATTCTAAATAGACATAGAATACATCAATAATAATAAAGTGATAATGAACAGTTAATAAGTGATTCATTAACTAGGAGTCAATTTATAATCTCCAATTAGCACATACTAACTTCAACAAATACGGGCCATCAAGTAAATTATAATTTCTCAAGTCATGAAAGTAATATCAAGTGTAATTGGACTTCGAGCATTATATGCATAATTTATGCCGAGGTCGTACGACCCCATTCAGAATAATGTGTACACTACTGAATGTCGACCGGAGCGAACCATAGATGCATCTATTATACGGTTGAGGCGTTCGGCCCGCTCTACAAGAAGAGAGAGTACTTTACCAACTCCGATTTAACGGCTACTACAAGACTACTATACAAGGAGGCACAATTTCTACTAACGGTCAAGTAATCCGCCAAAACTCAAAGTAAATGAAATTCGATCTTTACGAATCTTTTTGTCAAGTTTCGATAAAATTAAGCACTTAAATTAACAAGTAGAGTGCAATTAATACAAGTATTTCCTAGTAGAGTCTTAAAACTACCCGTACATAAGCATGATTTGTAGCTACGCACGGATTCTTGTCACTTTGTGCATACGTAACACCCACATTAGTAGCAAATAGTAATTTAAAATACCTATGGGGTAAATTCTCTCTTACAAGGTTAGGCAAGAGACTTACCCCGTTCCCAAGCTCACTTTCCGGTCCACAAATTCACTCTAAAAGCCCCAAGTCGATGCCGAATAATCCAAAACTAGTCGAACAACATATAAATTAATCAAGATATAGTCAAAAGTCATAATTTAGCTTCTAGAGTCATAACCCAACCCAAATGGAAGATTCTTAAAATTCGCCATGAGGCACACATGCCCGGATTTCGGAAATTTTTGAAGATAAATATTACCCATATCCTCACAAACTCAAATATATAGTTTTTACCCAATTCCATAATTATTTTCGCGGTCTATCCCATTCTCAAAACCTTGATTTTCCAACAATATCCTAAAATTTTCACAAATTTCCATGTTTAACTGTACCCATAATGCATGATTTAAACTCATAATGCATAGAAATTACCTACCTCAAAGTGCTAGGTGAAAATCCCTGTAACGACCCGACCGGTCGTTTTGAGCTCTAGTGTGTCGTTCGGCATTTTGAGATCATGAGCAGCTTCACTTCAAGTATTATGACTTGTACACATGGTCAGAATCAAATTCCAGGAAGTTCAGAGTTGATTTGGAAAGTGAATTCTCATTTCGGAAGCTTTAAGTTGAAAGAATTGACTAAGATTGGATTTTCGAGTAAATGACATTGGAATCGGGATTCGAAGGTTCCAGCAGGTTTGTATGATAATTTTGGACTTGGGCGTATGTTCGGATCGGATTTTGGATGAACCGGGAGTGTTTTAACGCTTATTGTGGAAGTTAGCATTTTAGAAGAATTTTATAAATTTAGGTTGAAGTACATTTCAATACTATCAATATCCGTTGGGGATTCCTAGTCTGGAAATAGCTCCGTGTGGTAATTCTGGTATTGGGAGCGCGATCGGAAGTGGATTTGGAGCTCCGTAGGTCATTTTGGAGTCATTTGGCGAAAGTTAGAAATTTCAAAGTTTTTGAGAAGTTTGACCGAGAGTGGACTTCTTGATATTGGGGTCGGATTCTGATTACGGAAGTTGGAGTAGGTCCGTAATGTTGAATGTGACTTGTGTGCAAAATTTGAAGTCATTCCGAATTGATTTGATATATTTCGGCGCAAAATATAAAAGTTGGAAGATTTGAAAACTCATAATTCGATTCGATGCGCGATTCGTAGTTTTGACGTTGTTTGACGTGGTTTGAAGCCTCGATTAAGTTTGTATTATATTTTGGGACATGTTGGTATAATTGGATAAGGTCCCAAGGGCCTCGGGTGGATTTCGGAAGGTTAACGGAATGGATTTCAGACAATAGGAGCTGCTGCATTTTTCAGCTGCAGAAGCTGTTTTTGGACAGCATTGGTGCAATCGCAGAGCTAAATTTGGGAGCTCATATTTTGCAATCTATAAGGAATCTGAAAATTTATAAAACATAAAAGTTGTAGGTCTTGCATTCTAGTTTACATAAAGATAAACCATTTATCATTTGGATATTTGTACAGAAAGTTATGATCAATTGAATAAAGGCTGGTAAAGTAATTTTGCCAGAAATTTCTGATACGTGGAGCCAATTTTGGAAGCTTATATCTCAAAATCTATAAGGATTTATATAGTGGACAACCTATTAAATGAAAGATCTTTGAGTCTAGTTTTAAATCCTTTAAACCGTACATCATTTGTATATTTCTACAAGGAGTTATGTATGTTTTAGTAAAAGGTGTCCAGCAGAGAAAAACTTGTAATATGAGGTACAACCTGCACAACGCAAGGTACAACTCGCTGAAGCACCTATGCCTATATAAGGCAGTCGGGCAGCAACCATTTTTGGGGGCTTTCTTGAGCTAGGGATTGGTTCTTTCATAGTGGATTCGACCTTGGGGACTACTTAAGAATACAAGGTGAGTTATTTTATTGGATATTTTAAGTTAATAACATCCTATTAAAACTAGTATTAATATCATTCAATCTTTGAATCCCTAGAAATCTTCCAAGTTGTTTAAGAACACCAAATTTTCCAAATATTGGATTTTTAAGGAAATGGTTCAAGAAGGTAATTCTAATGCTTCAAGCTCATTTCTTATGAGTCGGTGAGAGTAATTCTAATATTTGTTTCAAGTTGATATGACGAGATAATTGATTTCATAATCCCTAGTTCATAGCATGAATAGTGTTCTTGAGAAAATGAGGGAAAGATAAATAATGTTTTTAGAAATAAAATTAAAGGATGCAATGAACCTATGGAATCATTTTCTAGCTTAGTTGGAAGTGTTCAACTAAGTAATCACCAAATTGAATGTTTTGGAAATGTTGGTTAAGGAAAATGATGAATAGTAATTTGGCGGTGTTGGAGAATTAATGTAGTATCATTGATGACTTCAAATGTGTATTAAATGATAAGAGTGGAGTTGAGTGTGCTAGTGAGTGAACCTATTAGACGATTTGAGCCGAAAGCTTGTAGCCAACTTGTGAGCCATAGATGGATATTGATAAATATATTTGAGTCATATTTTGATTGTAATTGGGATTGTAATTGTAGATATCAATTTGTTGGTGGTGTATGAGCATTTTACTCAATGTAACGATGTCGGGGGAGGATTAAAAGCTTGTGAATGTTAATAAAACAAAAGTGAGTTTTGGAGCGTTGGGCATCGGTCGAGTTGTTTGAAAGGCTTGGGAGCCGGCTATGGAACTTCGAAGTGAGGTAAGTCTCCTTTCTAATCTTGTAAGAGGGAATTGTCCCCATAGGTGAAATAATTGGTTATGTGCTTCTATTTGTGGGGACTGCATATGCATGAGGTGACGAGAGTCCGTGCGTAGCTACTATTGTGCTTAAGTCCAGGTAGTCTAGGACCTAAAAGCATGCTATACCTGAACTATTTGTAATCTTATTGGCAACTTAAATTGCTTAAATCATATCGAATTAGTAAAAGAATTTCTAAAAAAAAAGGTATTAAACTTCATTTTCCTAAATCGTTAAAAGAGAATTGGCTTTTGCTTGGATAAATGTTTCCTGATGAATTCTTAATTGGCTGCTTGAAAGTGTGTATCTATAAGTACCTACGTCGCATGTATGATTCGCGAGCGGGGTAACTCTATTATTTATATTTGACCGCGTCGCACGTATGATTCGCGAGCGGGGTAATAGATGCATCTATGGGTCGCGCCGTTCAACCCTCGGCAGTGCACATTTTACATTTATGTTGGATCGGGCCATACGACCTCAGCATGATTTGCGCATGCTTGTAATTCTTGCTTGAGATTTAAAAAAATTGATATTGCCTCCCTAGTCCGAGATAAATTGATAAACAATGGAATATGAATTTGGAGACTTCCTAATATAAAAAGGATTGTTTACTTGTTTTCTTGATTTACTTGAGTTTACTGCCGTTTCTATTAAATTCATAATTATTCACATTATTAATACATTATTATTGGACCAATAGTAAGTGTCGAAGTCGACCTCTCGTCACTACTTCTTCGAGGTTAGACGGGATATTTACTGGGTACACGTTATTTTTGTACTCATACTACACTTACTGTGCATTTTTATTGCACAGGCACATGTATGTCTAGTGGCCTAGTTGGGCGTAGCGGCATGGTTGATACGGAGGCTTAGGTGAGCTGCACCTCTCGAGGCGACCCGCAGAGAGCAGAGTTTCCTTCAGAGTACTGTATTGTATTTTCTTCTCTGTCCAATTTGTATTTCGGACAATCATTGTTTTACATTATTTCTTAGAAACTGCTTATGCACTTGTGACACCGGGTTCTGGGATGATTATGGGTTATTTAGTATTGAAATTGTTAAAACATTATTATTTATTCTGTAAAGTCCATCCTTTACTCTTAAATTCAAGAAAAATCATGATTTCAAAATTTTCAAAACGAGAATTTAATTAAGTATTGATGGTTGGCTTGCCTGACAGCGGTGTCCGGCTCCATCACGACCCTTAGTGGATTTTGGGTCGTGACAATCCCTCCTCAAAGAGCTCTAAATTCGACCAACAAGTGAGAGAAATGAAGAAAATGAGCCCAAGTCCCGACTTAAATGCACTCTTCTCCCCCCAATGATTATGACGCCTTCTTCGCATCTGCGAGCTCGCAGATGCGGTCTAGCCCTCGCACCTGCGCCACTGCCTCCTTCAGCTCCAGGCTGCTTCTACGGACCATTAACCACTTCTGCGGTCGCACCACGCCATCCGCACCTGCAAACTCAGCGCACCATGACAAGCTTCGCACCTGCGGCTAGCCAGCCACTTCTGCGGTATTGCACCTGCGACCAATTCTTCACAGGTGTGAAAGCACCTAATCCCTGTTGCTTCAGCAATTCGCCCAAGTTCAAACATGTTCCGCACGAGGTCCAAACATATCAACAAGTTTGTAAACATAAAACGTACTCGCTCGAACCCTCAAAATGCATAAAATAACATCAAAACTAAGACAAAACCAAATCGAATCAATTTATGAACTTCAAGTTTTTCCAACTTACTCCGTACGCACCAAATCATACCTAAACTACTCAGAATGACACCAAATTTTTCTTACAATTCATAAATGATATAACGAACCTATTCCCACTTCCGAAATTGAAATCCGACCCCGATAATGCCAAAGTCTACTCCAAATCAAACTTAAAAAACTTGAAAACCTTCAATGCGCCAACTTTCAACATTAAGCGCCGAAATGCTCTTGGGTCATCCGAAATCCGATTCGAACACACGCCCAAGTCCAAAGTTATCAATGAACCTATCGGGACCGTCAAATCCTCGTTCCGGGGTCGTTTACTTGAAACATTGACTAAAGTCATACATGGCCATTATGGGTCATTATTAAGGAATTAAGTATTTCGATTTCAACACGAACCAACCATTCCCGCGAGTCATAAAATAGTATAAATCACATACGTGGTGTTCTAAATTAGGGAAACGGGGACTTAGAAAGCAAAATGACCGGGCGGGTCATTACATTCTCCACCTCTTAAATAAATATTCATCCTCGAACGGGTCTAGAATCATACCTGGAGTGCTGAATAGGTGTGGATATCTGCTCCGCATGTCCTCCTCGGTCTCCCAAATCGCCTCATCCACTGGTTGACCCCTCAATTAGACCTTTACTACAGAAATCTTCTTAGACCTCAATTGGTGAACTTGCCTGTCAACAATGGCAACTGGCTCCTCCTCATAACCAGGCTCTCATCTAGCTAAATCGTGTTGTAGTCTAAAATATACGACATGTCGGTACTTCCGAAGTATAGACACGTGAAAAACCAGATGAACTCCCGATAAACTAGGAGGCAAAGCAAGGTCATAAGCAACCTCCCCAATTCGCTTCAACACCTCAAATGGAGCAATAAACCTTGGGCTCAACTTGTCCTTCTTCCCGAACCTCATGATTCCCTTCATCGGCGAGACTTTCAAGAGAACCTTCTCGCCCACCATTAAATGATAATTCACGAGCATTCTGATTCGCGTAACTCTTTTGTCTGGGCTATGCTGTACGAAGTCGCTCCTGCATCAACTTTACCTTCTCCAAGGCATCCTTCACTAAATCAGTGCCATATAACATAGCCTCACCGGGCTCAAACCATCTAATGGACGAACGACATCGTCGACCATACAAAGTGTTACACCCCGTAAGTTTAACAACCTTGATACTGTCAGAGATTATGTTAGTGTGGTATTTTCTTTTAAGTAAAGTATTTTAGTAAAAGTTTTAATAGGTATAATTTTGGATAGTTACACTTATTACTACTTTCGAATATATTTTAAATTATATACAATAATATAAGGATATTTTGTTAGACGTTATTTTAAGACGGATGAGTCTGAATAGATGATGACATCTTTGTCATTTCAGTAGTTTTAGTTCATGAATTGCTAAAATATACATATTCCTATTTCATATATTATCTCGAATAATATATATATATATATATAGTTACACTTATTACTACTTTCGAATATATTTTAAATTATATACAATAATATAAGGATATTTTGTTAGACGTTATTTTAAGACGGATGAGTCTGAATAGATGATGACATCTTTGTCATTTCAGTAGTTTTAGTTCATGAATTGCTAAAATATACATATTCCTATTTCATATATTATCTCTAATAATATATATATATATATATATATATATATATATATATATATATATATATATATATATATATATATATATAAGAAGAAATAAATTACGAACAATCAACGTGCAAATTATGCTGATTTTTAGTAAGGAGATTGATTCTTTTTATTACCAAACAATGTACTACTAGCTATGCTGAGTATAACTAGAACTTATTTGACTAACTATACGTAATATAATTAAACTTATTTAGTTTCGTTGAAAGAATATTTGCGATTAATTGAAGTGCTTTTACATATTGTAACTATATTCTTAATTGATGCCGAAATGACTTCCATACTCTTAAATTAAGTTAAATAATTTTTTTGTCGAGACTAAAACAAATTAAGATAGTAATCTTTTTAATATTATCTAAAAATTTAAAATTATTATCTACGCACAAAGTTGACGTTGAATTACTTTGTTTATATATTTAAAATTTATTTTAGTAACAGTACTTTGCAAACTTAAGTTTTTATCAGATCCAACAAAAGGATTAAATTTATATATTATATTAACATCTCTTCAGTTTTGGAGAAAAATAAAATAATTTGGAAGTTTAATTTTTTTCAAACAAGTGATGGATGTTATCAACCTCCATTATTTTACTCCAAACTAGTGATTGATATAATATTAAGATTACAGTAATTCATTATTATTTTGACAAGATAGTGATGCTAACTCAATTATATATATAAGTAGCCACCTTATAGGAAGGGGTGTCACTGACACGGAAAAATACACTGTGTAGCATAATATGAGAAACGTTTATGAGATTTTCTTTATTGTAAAGATAGAAATTATTTTGTCACAAGAAAAGAAGATTATCTTTTTACCATTTCAAGAATTGAGCGTACGAAAATTTATACTCTTATATGAGATTAGGAAAATTATAATTTAAGAAAATATATGCGTGTTTTTTTACCTCGATTTGCGTGCGTAGTCCAGGCGCGTAGCCGGAAAGCTTAAATGTGAAAAATGATAAGTTGTAGAGGAGGCCCATAGCTCCCGGTACCCTATTCATCCGGGTGCCACGAAGATGTATCAGGATATGCGGCATTATTATTGGTGGCGCAGAATGAAGAAGGATATTGTTGCATATGTGGCTCGGTGTTTGAATTATTAGCAGGTCAAGTATGAGCATCAGAGGCCTGGTGGTTTGTTCCAGAAGATTGAGATTCCTGAATAGAAGTGGGAGCGGATCATTATAGACTTCGTTGTTGGACTCCCACGGACTCAGAGGAAGTTCGATGCAGTATGGGTTATTGTTGGTAGGCTGACCAAGTCAGCGCATTTCATTCATGTGGCAGTCTCCTATTCATCCGAGAGGTTAGCTAAGATGTATATCCGGGAGATTGTTCGTCTTCATGGTGTGCATGTGTCTATCATTTCGGACCGAGGTACACAGTCTACCTCGCGCTTCTGGAAAGCAGTTCAGCGAGAGTTGGGCACGTGGGTTGAGTTGAGCACATCGTTTCATCCTCAGTCGGACGGGCAGTCCGAGCGAACTATTCAGATTTTGGAGGATATGCTTCGAGCTTGTGTCATTGACTTTGGCGGCTCGTGGGACCAGTTTTTGCCTTTATCAGAGTTTGCCTACAACAACAGCTACTAGTCGAGTATCCATATGGCTCCTTATGAGGCTTTCTATGGTAGGCGGTGTCGATCTCCGGTTGGATGGTTTGAGCTGGGAGAGGCTCGGTTGTTGGGTACGGATCTGGTTCAGGAGGCCTTGGACAAGGTTAGGATTATTCAGGATAGTCTTCGTACAACTCAGTCCAGGCAAAAGAGTTATGCAGATCGCAAGGTTCGAGATGTGGCTTTTATGGTCGGTGAGCGGGTATTGCTCCGAGTGTCGCCTATGAAGGGCGTGATGAGATTTGGGAATAAGGGCAAGCTTAGCCCTAGGTTCATTGGTCCGTTTGATATTCTTGATCGAGTGGGAAAGGTGGCTTATAGACTTGCATTGCCGCCGAGCTTATCAGCCGTGCATCCAGTGTTTCATGTGTCCATGCTTCGGAAGTATCACGGCGATCCATCCCACGTGTTAGATTTCAGCAATGTCTAGTTGGAAAATGACTTATCTTATGAAGAAGAGCCGGTAGCCATTCTAGACCAGCAGGTTCGCCAGTTGAGGTCGAAGAGTTTTCCTTCTGTTCGTGTTTAGTGGAGAGGTCAGCCTCCTGAGGTATTGGCCTGGGAGTCCGACTTCGATATGCGGAGCCGTTATCCCCATCTTTTTCCCGACTCAGGTACTTTTTTCTTATGTCCGTTCGAGGACGAACGATTGTTTTAGAGGTGGAGAATGTGATGACCCAAAAGGTCATCACTTGTGTTGCAAGTGAATTCAGTGTTCTGAGGCGTAAAAACCTTCCTTAGCACCACCTCGATTTGCGTGCGCAGTTCGGGCGCATAGCCGGAAAGCTTAAATGTCAAAAATGATAAGCTTTGACTATAAAATGAATAAATTTGACTTCGGTCAATGTTTTGTGTAAACGGACCGGGGCAACGTGATTTGACGCTCCTGGAGGGTCCGTAGGAAAATATGGGACTTGGGCATATGCCCGGAATCGGATTCCGAGGTCCCAAGCCCGAGAAACGATTTTTTTTAAAGAAAATTGTTTTCTGAAATTGTTTAAAGAAATTTGAAATGAAATTTGCTTATAACATGGTGGTATCGGGCCCGTATTTTGGTTCCAGCGCCCGGTACAGGTCTTATATATGATTTAAGACATTTCTGTGGAATTTGGTGAAAAATGAATGTCATATGACTTGATTCGGACTTAAATCGTAAAGTTGATGTTTAAAGAAGTTTTGAGAAAATTTCATTGATCTGGAGATTTAATTTGATGTTCATGATGTTATTTTGATGATTTTATTGCACGAATAAGTCTGTAGGATGTTTTTGAGGATTTTATGTATATTTGGTTTGGAGCCCCGAGGGCTCGGGTGAGTTTCGGGTAGGTTCCGGGATGCCTTAGGCCTAAAAACATAGTTGTTGCAGGTTCAGAGAAGTTGCAGGTCTCTTAACCTGCCAGTGCGGTCCGCACAAAATCATGTGCGACCGCGAAGGGGGCCAGTGCGGTCCGTGGTCGGCCTTGTGTGGTGTGTGGTGGAGGCCTGTGCGGCCACAATCCATTTCGTGCGGTCCGCAAGGGCACTGGACCGCAGTACCCTCAGGAAGGCCTGTGCGACCGCAGTCCATTTTGTGCGGTCCGCACAGGGGGTCTGAGAGGAGTATAAATAGACGGGATTTTCAGTCATTTTTCATTTTTCAAAACCCCAAAAACGTAAGAGGCAATTTTTCAAACAACCTTTCTTCTCCAAATCAATTGTAAGTCATTTTTAACTAGTTTTCTTCAATCATTAATATCTTTTAACATAATTTCAACTTCAAATCAATGATTTTCATGGGGGAAATTGAGTGTTTTGGGTAGAACCTAGGTTTTTCAAAAATTGGGGATTTGGACCTCGATTTCAGGTCCGATTTCGTAACAAGTTATATATTTGAGTTCGTGGGGGAATGTGTAATCGGCTTTTGGTTCGAACCTTGGGTTTTGACCACGTGGGCCTGAGGGCAATTTTGACTTTTTGGGTAAACTTTGGAAAACTCATTTTCATGCATTCAAATTGATTCATTTAGCATTTATTGATGTAATTAAGTAACTTGTGACTAGATACGAGCGAATTGGTGGTAGAATCAAAGGGTAAAGCTATAATTGAATCGTGAATTCTGTTCGTGGCATTGAGGTAAGTGTTTGGTCTAACCTTAGCTTGAGGGATTAGGAGTTGTCTTATTTGCTACATGTTAATTGTGGAGTACGACGTATAGGCATGGTAACGAGTATCTATACGTTGGTGTCAAGCATGACCGTGAGTCTTGTATTATAATTGTTATGACTCTGTTATGGTTTATTGCGCTTCATATGTTATTATCACCATTGTTCCCTTGCCAGGATGTTTGTTTTGATAGTATTGTTCCCTTGCCAGGATGTTTGTTTTGATAGTATTGTTCCCTTGCCGGGATGTTTGTTTTGAAAGTATTGTTCCCTTGCCGGGACGTTTGTTTTGACATTATTGTTCCCTTGTTGGGATATTGTTGAAATATCATCGTTCCCTTGCCGAGAAGTTGTTATATTGCTCTTGTTCCCTTGCCGGGATTCCTTATGATTATTGTTGGCTTGTAAATGGGAGCGGTCGCCTACCACAAGATATAATGAAAAGGGAGTGGGTGGTACGCCTATCACAAGATATAATGAAATGGGAGCGGGTGGTACGCCTACCATAAGACATACTGAAATGGGAGCGGGTGGTACGCCTACCACAAGATATAATGAAATGGGAGCGGGTGGTACGCCTACCACAAGACATAATGAATGGGAGAGGGTGGTATGCCTACCACGAGATATAATGAAATGGGAGCGGATGGCACGCCTGTCACGAGATACAAGGAATGAGATCGGGTTGCACGCCTGCAACAAGATACAAAAAGAAAGTGATATCTGCATTTGTTTCCCTTATTCTTGTTAGTGGTTGGATTTTGATTCCTTTATCGTTCTCTTGATATTCTGTTTTTACCTATTATTCCCCGAAACATGTTTCCCCCTCCCATCTTTACTTGTTTATTTCCATATTTCTTTTTCGCTATATATATATATATATATATATATATTTGAAATGCACAGGTTTATTTGGTAGTCTGGTCCTAGCCTCGTCACTACTTCGCCTAGGTTAGGCTAGACACTTACCAGCACATGGGGTCGATTATGCTGATACTACACTCTGTACTCTTTTGTGCAGACCCCGGTGTTGTGGACTTCGGACCGCAGTGAGATTGCTGATTCTTGATCATCAGGCGACCCGAGGTAGTCTTGCTGGCGTCCGCAGGCCTAAGCGTCTCCTTCTATCTACTGTTCCTATTTCTTTCTTGCATTTCTAGAGACAGTGTTGTATTTATTGTCACACCTCCTTTTTCCGCGCCCGCGGGGCGCAAGGAGTTTTTCCCAATTAAAGGACAATCGAAAGGGGATTTATTTGTTTATTTCAGAGTCGCCACTTGGGAGATTTAGGGTGTCCCAAGTCACCAATTTTAATCCCGAATCGAGGAAAATAATGACTCTATATTACAGTCTGCGTACCAGAAATCCGGATAAGGAATTCTGTTAACCCGGGAGAAGGTGTTAGGCATTCCCGAGTTCCGTGGTTCTAGCACGGTCGCTCAACTGTTATATTCGGCTTATTTATCTGATTTTTAATACAATTATGAACCTATGTGCCAATTTTATCTTTTATCCGCTTTTATCGTTCACTGTTATTTTTATAGGACTTGCAACGTCGTGAAAACATATCTCGAACCACGTTACATCAATGCACCCGTGGTTATTGATATATCTCGACTCGGTTGAGATTTGGATTTGGGTCACATAAATGTGCACCCGAATTAAGGAAAATAAATTATTTAAGGCGCGCCTAAAGCAACTAACGCATGGTTGTTTTGGGGAGGGCCGTAAAATTCGCTAAATGACCTGTCCCGAATTCTAAGTGTTTTAATATATATATAGTTGGAGAGCCCCGTGGCTGTGTACATTTTTTATTTTTGACGAGGCTCGTCTCGTTCTACTTTTAAAAGGAATTGGCGACGTCATGGATATGCCTCTCGGATCACGTCACAATCAATGCACCCGTGATTAGAAATACATTTCGAATCCGTCGAGATTTGGATTTGGGTCACATAAATGTGCACCCGAGTTTTTAAGAAGGTAAGGCTTATTAAAGCGCATCCTGAAGAGACTAACGTATTGTTATTTTAGGAGGGTTGTGAGATTTGCTAAACAACCCGTCCCGGAAACTAAATGCTTCAATAATATACATTTAACAAGGGCCCCGCATCTGCGCGTTTTGTTTATTTTCGTCGAGGCTCATCTCGTTCTTATTTTTTAAAGGATATCCTATAGCAACTACGTTTCTTGTCGTGTTCGTCTCTATCAATTGAAAACAGTAGATAGTCCTAATTAATTACATGCTTGCAAGTTGTTTGTAATGTGATTAGGAAATGCTTCAAAATCAGGACCGAAGCTGCGTGCACAGTCGGCCAAACGAATAATCATGGGCCCAAATCCAGCCCACGCGCGGTTGGCCAGACCTGGGCCACTGCTCGTTCGATGCGGGCCTGCCTGGTCTGTCTTCGACCTGGGCTCGACCCTTGTGAGGTTGAGGCCGTGAACTCGTTCTGGGTTCTATTGGCGTGGTATGAAGGGATCGCCTATTAAAGGGAATAGAAATTAACTAGTAGGGGATAGTTTTCATGCTTGGCCTACATTAAAGAATATACTACACAGTTAAACTAAATCTAAGATACAACCTATTATATTGGGAATGTTTTCACCTAACAACATACATATATAAACTAACATTCAGCTAATCTACATTGATATATACTGGGCATACATGCTACTTCCATTGTCAAAACAGGAATGAAAATTATTATACAGTACATGATATCTAATGTAACAATTTATGTATAAAAGTCACTCTTCAGGTCTTTTCTTTTGTATTCATGCTCAACTTTCCAATTACATTTGACAGAGTATTTGTCATGTACCTGGTATAGAGAGACAAAAGAAGAAAGGAATGATCAGCTGGGCAGTATGTAGTAAACACAGCAACAGCAGATACACAGCAACAACACAGCAATAAATCAACAATCCAAGTGTTTTCCACAGCCCACGACAACCAACAATATTTCCCAGAATAAGGAAAACCAGCAAATAGTCGAGCACCAAATGAGCAATCCCAGGAAAGAGTGATGAAACAAACAGCAGTAACCAGAGTATTCAATGCAGCAACACCAACAGTTCAACAACCACAAACAGATCAATCAATGCGAACAACAGAACTTGGCCAAGGCAGCTTGACCAATATGAACTCTTATACAACTTTCAGGCAGTGTTTGGTTACAATCTATTTGAAAACTAACTTATGTTATTCAGCTTTTTTTTTTAAACTCAGTAAAACTTTTTAGACTAAAAGTTTCAGCTTTCAAACTAAAAATTCCAGCCTTTTCTCTCTTTTTTTTTCCTGAAGACTAAAAGTCCAGCCCTTTTTCAGTTCTCGAATGGCCTATTTATAAGCCAAAGTGACCAAGTGCAGCTAAGCTGCCCCCATGCTGCAACTTGCAGCCTGCCCTTACCCTGTTAAACCCATGCTTGAGCATCTCTTGATGCCAGCCCCCTTTGTTCCCCACGCCTGGTTTATTCTTTAATCCAGGATTATGGGCTTATTTTAGTATTCCTTTTAAACCCATACTCTTGTGTCTTGTCCCCCCATTGGCATTAGTTTAATCCTAATTTAGTACCCCATTTGTCAGCTCACTTAAACTAATTACTTTTGTTCTTTTTAACACCCCAGAATACCCCTGTCAACCTTGATTATTACTGCCCCTGCCTATTGCAGCATCATGGCATTGTTGAACTGATGAAAGTTCAAATTCAAGACTGCCTCGACTGAATCCTTTTAGTCATTTTTACAATGCCAACAAACCATTTCAAACATTACTGGGGCATTCAGTCAGTGGCCGAGTTCAATTAGTTACGTGAAAATACTAGCTCATTCGATTCATTAGTTATAGCAAACTAATCGATGACATTCATCGAGTCGACTATACTAATTATAACAGGTAATAATCAGTCGCTCATATAAATAATACGTTCAGGGACCTAAAGGGTATCAGACAATTTTTGTTCAATTACTGGGGCCTATATGAATTATTTATGCGACGACTATACTAATCGGACATGCTTTTCACAGAGTGTATTCAGAACACAAACAGAAGACAATTGGCCAAATAAAAAGGCCTTTAACAGAGATGGAAGAAATCCGACTGAAAAATAACAAAATAACAAACAAACACAAAGAAATATGATGACAACTTAATTAGAACCAAACAAAGAGAAAAGGAAACTTACTGAAAAAGTTTGAAATCAAACGGACCCAAATCAAACTCGACTTCGAACTTTTGAGGCCGAACAAACTTTAATCAGGGTGTTCTCACATGAGAACACCTTGATTAAGGTCTATTAGACCTCAAACCTATGTCCAAACCGGCCGGATTCCCCAAGTGCATGTGTTCTAAAGTCTGGATATCCAGATCTGGATTTTTGGGAGTTGTGGGTAGATTCGGACCAAACCAAGTTTGGTTTGGTCACGAGGAAGGTCAGGGGAGTGTCTGGTACAAAGATGGTGAGGTTTGGTGTAGATCGAGTTTTGTCTCGAATCTTCAAATCCAGATTCGAGACGATAGGAGATGATTCGAGGTTCGTGGTTAGTGGATTCGTGTTCAGGGGAGTGAGGGGGTCTTAGGGTGTTCAGGGGGTGGTCACCGGCGTTCGTGCCGCCGGCTTTAATGGCGAAGGAGACTAGGGCGGCTGCTAGGGTTTGGGGGTTTCAGGGTTCAGGGAAGGAGACGAGTGAGGGGTGGGGTTCGGATAGGGGGCGTGGGGTGTAAGGGAAGGTTTATATATGGTGAGGTTGATCGGATCTGAGCCGTTAGATCAGATGATCTCAACGGCTTAGATCTGATGTTGAGAAATGGGACGGGGTCGTTTGATAGTTAAACGGGGTCGTTTGGTTTAAGTGAGGGGTTGGGTCGGATTGGTTATTGGGTCGGGTTTGAACATGGGTTGCTGAAAGAGGTCCTGAGCCGTTGGATCGGCTAGGACGGACGGCTCAGATTGATTTGCCTGAAACGACGTCGTTTCAGGAGGTTCCTGGGCAGGCCTGGTCTGGACCGGGTCAGATCGTTGGTTTGGGCCTGTTTTTGTTTTATTTTTGGGCCCAAATTGATTTCAACTTTCTTTTGTTTTCCAATTTAAAGAAAAATAAAAAAAATAAAAATAAAAATAACTAATAAAACAAATGAAATTAAAACAAATAACAATATGGCGTTTCAACATAATTATCATACCAAGTAAGTTAAATCACAACCTAAAACGGACGATGCACATATATTTATATTTTTTGAAATTTCTTTTAACGCCACATATATTTTTTGTATTTTTGTTTGATAATGACTAGATGCAAAATGGACAGACTCACAAACGACTAACAACGCATGTCACGGAAAGATCGAAAAATTGTACAGCGAAGCCTTTTGCCACTATTTTTATTTTCTTTTGGAGCGATTGTCCGTGAAGCAAAAATCACGTGCTTACAGCTGCCCCTCTTTGCACGAAGACACGAAGGGTTTTCGCGCAAAGATAAGCGAGCGATTTTTGCCCGTCCGAATACCCCGTGTGAAGCATTTTTTGAAAAAGATTTGACCGAACCTTTGCTTCAGAGGTTTCCTACATATCCTGGGCTGAAACAGGAATCAGGTCAATGTAGTTCGGGAAATTTTGGTAGCTGGGACTACCGTGTGACTGTAGTGTTTGCTGTTGTTGTGCGCTGTTGTATGCTGCTGTAGGATGCTACTGCTCAACCGATCTCCCTATTACATTGCTCTAAAAGGAAAACAAGAAGCTAAGCTAAACTGAGGATCCTGAAATCTCATCCATCTTCAACTTGTTCTTGCTGCCTTGCTTTCTTGTCGGCTAACGCTTTCCTCTGACGCCTTTATTTTGTGAACTTGGAGATGATGCTGGTCCTTCACCTTTTCTGAATGTCAGTTCTCATCACTTTGCTTGATTTGCTGGGGATACGGCTTTCTTCTTTAAATCTTCCAATGGTTTCTTCAGTGGTATGGCTTTTCATCAGAATTGTTATACTGGGCATGCTACACCGTTCCCAAACTACTTCTTTTGAGACGCGTTCCTTTTTCCTTTTGAGTTGCGCGCTTGCCTCTGCAGTTGTCTGCTTCTTGGTGCTGGGGATTTCATTGTTTCCCGTTTGGGGCTCTTTGTTGTAACCTTCCGTCTTCAGGTGGGGCTACTGACTCCAAACTCTAGAGCTAAAAGTATTCCCGCATTATACTGGTGGGCGACCTAGAACTTGAATGTATTCCCGCATTATACTGGTGGGCGACCTAGAACTTGAAAGTATTCCCGCATTATACTGGTGGGCGACCTAGAACTTAAAAGTATTCCCGCATTATACTGGTGGGCGACCTAGAACTTAAATGTATTCCCGCATTATACTGGTGGGCGACCTAGAACTTAAATGTATTCCCGCATTATACTGGTGGGCGACCTAGAACTTAAATGTATTCCCGCATTATACTGGTGGGCGACCTAGAACTTAAATGTATTCCCGCATTATACTGGTGGGCGACCTAGAACTTAAATGTATTTGAAATTGTTTCCCCGACCTAGAACTTAAAAATATTCCCGCATTATACTGGTGGGCGACCTAGAACTTAAAAGTATTCCCGCATTATACTGGTGGGCGACCTAGAACTTGAATGTATTCCCGCATTATACTGGTGGGCGACCTAGAACTTAAATGTATTCCCGCATTATACTGGTGGGCGACCTAGAACTTAAATGTATTCCCGCATTATACTGGTGGGCGACCTAGAACTTAAATGTATTTCCCGCATTATACTGGTGGGCGACCTAGAACTTAAAAGTATTCCCGCATTATACTGGTGGGCGACCTAGAACTTAAAAGTATTCCCGCATTATACTGGTGGGCGACCTAGAACTTAAATGTATTCCCGCATTATACTGGTGGGCGACCTAGAACTTAAATGTATTCCCGCATTATACTGGTGGGCGACCTAGAACTTAAATGTATTCCCGCATTATACTGGTGGGCGACCTAGAACTTAAATGTATTTCCCGCATTATACTGGTGGGCGACCTAGAACTTGAATGTATTCCCGCATTATACTGGTGGGCGACCTAGAACTTGAAAGTATTCCCGCATTATACTGGTGGGCGACCTAGAACTTAAAAGTATTCCCGCATTATACTGGTGGGCGACCTAGAACTTAAAAGTATTCCCGCATTATACTGGTGGGCGACCTAGAACTTAAAAGTATTCCCGCATTATACTGGTGGGCGACCTAGAACTTAAAAGTATTCCCGCATTATACTGGTGGGCGACCTAGAACTTAAAAGTATTCCCGCATTATACTGGTGGGCGACCTAGAACTTAAAAGTATTCCCGCATTATACTGGTGGGCGACCTAGAACTTAAAAGTATTCCCGCATTATACTGGTGGGCGACCTAGAACTTAAAAGTATTCCCGCATTATACTGGTGGGCGACCTAGAACTTAAATGTATTCCCGCATTATACTGGTGGGCGACCTAGAACTTAAAAGTATTCCCGCATTATACTGGTGGGCGACCTAGAACTTAAAAGTATTCCCGCATTATACTGGTGGGCGACCTAGAACTTAAAAGTATTGAAATTGCTTTCCCGTTCTTCCAGAAAATTTTTGACAATCGGCAGAAAATTTTCTGCCCCGGTTTTTGGTGACTTCCATGGCGATGCGTCTTGCAGCCATCATCAATCCTTTGTTTTCCTGCAGCAGACAAAAGGATTTAATTAGTCTTTATCGTGGTGGTAGAGGGTGCCTTTCTGGCGAGCAATTTTTCTTTCTTCTTTTTCTTGCTCTTTGTCCCCATAATTGGTTGGCGGGCAAAGTTGCCTGTTGGGGTCTCTAGCCTGCTGGGGATTGGTTTTCAATTTATCCCCTTTTCTGCTTTCTTTTAAAACACATGATGTGGGAGTCTGCTTCTAACTCCCGAAACCACTCCCTTTTGGAGCTTACTTCTTCCAACATTTCCGAGCACAATCCCTGCATTGCCTGGGGCCGGCCTTTAAGACTGTTTGTATTATCCTGCATTGGATGAATTTCCCTTCGGTTTCTGGTAGTAAGCTTTGAAAAATCCTTTAAAGACACTTTTTAGGAAAAGAAAATAAAGATATGGAAAAGGAGAAAAACTTTGTGAACCAATATTTTGTGGGAGGAGCTAATCAAAAGAACTTATCTGGAGGACATGACTGGTCCCCGTGATCATGGCGTGCACCATAGATTCCCGACCCAGTCTATTTGTATCAATCGATTTGTCCGATGGTCTGACTTGCTGGGGATGATAAATGGATGTTCATCTTGTTGCGAATGTGGTAGCTTTTGCTGCTCTATCTTGTCGCCTCATAGTGCCCTTCGAGGGGTTTTCACTAATGAGACTCTCTCTTTTCTCTCATCTCCCGGCGCCTTATGGTGCCTATGAAGGTTTTCACCAATAAGACTCTCTCATTTCATATCCCTCATCTTACATCGCCTCTCGGTGCCTGCGAAGGTTTTCACCGATGAGACTCTCTCATTTTATTTCTTTCGAGGAATCGGGGTGTTGTAGATACGACCCTCTCTTCCGGGGATTCTTTTGACTATCAACTCATTCCCAGTCTTACGATCCTTTTCTTTGCTGGGGATCGGTGTATTATTCTCGGCCTTATTTGCCGGATTTGGCATCTCTCGAACATTGATCGGGAGGTCTTTTGGATGTCGATGTTGGTTTTGGTGTGGGATTGAAAGAAGGCTAAAAAATGAAAACAACTTGAGGGGTGATGTGCTACAACTTTTTGGAATCAAACCTTTGTTGGAACTTAAAACATAACTTCTGCCCCAGTTTTCTTGCTTGGGGGAATTTATTTTTTATGCTTATGCTGAGCTATGTGCGTTTACGCACATTGTGCCTATTATGCACACTATGTACATTATGCATCCTATATTTACTATGATGCATACTATGACCGAGCCGTGAGGCGCCTACGTATCCTCTTTGAGGAATCAGGTCAAACGTAGTTCCTAACGGTTTTGTATTTCTTTATGATTTCATCTTTTCTTTTTTTTTCTTTTCTTTTTCTTTTCTCTTTCTTTTCCTTTCGTCTCTTTTCCCTTTTTCGTATCTTTCCCATTAGTGATTCCAAAAGAGGGGTATTGAAAGAATTTGCTTAAGGCTCAAAGGGGGAAGCAAGGGTTAAACAGTGTTTGGGTAGAAGAAAGAATTGCCTCCGTCATCTCATTATCCAATAAATGCCAAATACAAACAAACAAACCGAATAATTGCCGTAATTAAAGAAATTACGCATAATATCTCTTGACTGCATCTGAATTGATAGCCATGTCGACACATCTACCCTCGACATCTGTCAAACACAAAGCACCGTTGGACAATACTCTGGTCACGATATAAGGCCCTTGCCAATTTGGGGCGAATTTGCCTTTCGCCTCGACCTGATGTGGGAGGATCTTCTTCAATACCTGCTGCCCTACTTCAAACTTCCTGGGGCGCACCTTTTTATTATACGATCTTGCCATTCTCTTCTGATACAGTTGACCGTGGCACACTGCTGCCAATCTTTTCTCATCTATCAGGCTCAACTGTTCCAATCGAGCTTTTACCCATTCATCATCATCAATCCCGGCTTCAGTGACAATTCGGAGGGACGGAATTTCGACCTCCGCTGGTATCACGGCCTCAGTTCCGTATACCAACAAGTAAGGAGTTGTGCCTATGGAGGTCCGGACGGTAGTGCGGTACCCCAATAAAGCAAAGGGTAATTTCTCGTGCCACTGTCTGGACCCTTCCACCATTTTTCGCAGTATCTTCTTGATATTCTTATTGGCTGCTTCGACTGCTCCATTTGCCTTAGGACGATATGGGGTGGAATTGCGGTGTGTAATCTTGAATTGTTGGCATACCTCTTTCATCATGCTGCTATTAAGATTCGCACCGTTATCCGTGATGATCACTTTTGGGATCCCAAATCTGCAGATGATATGGGAGTGAACAAAGTCCACCACTGCCTTCTTGGTTACCGACTTGAAGGTTTTAGCCTCAACCCATTTGGTGAAGTAATCAATGGTCACTAGAATGAACCTGTGACCGTTGGACGCTGCTGGCTCGATGGGCCCAATGACATCCATGCCCCAGGCCACAAACGGCCAAGGTGCTGACATCGTATGTAACTCTGTTGGCGGAGAATGAATCAAATCTCCGTGTATCTGGCACTGATGGCATTTCCTCACAAAAGTGATACAGTCGCGTTCCATGGTGAGCCAATAACACCCTGTTCGAAGGATCTTTCTCGCCAATACATATCCGCTCATGTGTGGTCCGCAAACTCCCGCATGTACCTCTTCCATGACCGTCATTGCTTGACTGGCATCTACGCATCTCAACAATCCCAAATCCGGGGTTCTTTTGTACAATACTCCTCCACTGAGGAAGAAACCATTCGACAAACGCCGAAGGGCTCTTTTTTGGTCTCCAGAGGCATGTTCTGGATATATCCCCATCCTGAGGTATTCTTTGATATCATGAAACCAGGGTTCGCCATCCGCTTCTTCTTCTATGGCATTGCAGTAGGCGTGCTGATCACGGACCTGGATGTGTAGAGGATCAACATACATTTTGTCAGGGTGGTGCAGCATTGATGCCAAGGTGGCCAAGGCATCTGCAACCTCATTGTGAACTCTCGGGATATGTTTGAACTTTACCGATCGAAATTTCTTGCTCAGATCATGCAAGCATTGACGGTATGGTATGAGCTTTAGATCTCGTGTTTCCCATTCACCCTGAATTTGATGTACCAAGAGGTCCGAGTCTCCCAAGACCAAGACGTCTTGGACACCCATGTCAGCAGCCAAGCGCAGACCCAGAATGCAAGCTTCATATTCGGCCATATTGTTGGTGCAATAGAAGCGTAGTTGAGCCGTAACAGGATAATGCCGTCCTGTTTCAGAAATGAGTACTGCTCCTATTCCAACCCCTTTTGCGTTTGCAGCTCCATCAAAGAAAAGCTTCCAACCTGGTTCCTCAGGTAATTCCAACTCATTCGTATGCATCACCTCTTCGTCAGGAAAATACGTTCTTAAGGGCTCGTATTTTTCATCAACGGGATTCTCTGCCAAATGGTCTGCCAGTGCCTGGGCTTTCATGGCCGTCCTCGTCACGTAGATGATATCAAATTCTGTGAGCAGAATTTGCCATTTTGCTAACCTTCCCGTGGGCATAGGTTTCTGAAAGATATACTTCAGCGGGTCCAAACGGGATATGAGATAAGTAGTGTATGAAGACAGGTAGTGCTTCAACTTCTGAGCTACCCAAGTCAGGGCGCAGCATGTTTTCTCGAGTTGAGTGTACTTGACCTCATGCACTGTGAATTTCTTGCTAAGATAGTAGATGGCCTGCTCCTTCCTCCCTGTGTCATCATGTTGCCCCAATACACAACCAAATGAATTTTCTAAAACCGTCAGGTAAAGGATTAGGGGTTTCCCGGGCTTAGGCGGGACCAATACGGGTGGATTAGACAGATACCCTTTGATTTGGTCGAAAGCCTCTTGACACTCTGTCGTCCAACCTTCTGCAGCATCCTTTCTCAGTAGCCGAAATATGGGCTCACAAGTTGCTGTGAGTTGAGCGATGAACCTGCTGATGTAATTGAGTCTACCCAGCAAACTCATTACCTCTGTTTTGTTCCTTGGCGGTGGCAAGTCTCGGATGGATTCAATTTTGGATGGGTCTAACTCAATCCCCCGTCGACTGACGATGAATCCTAGCAACTTTCCTGATGGAACCCCGAATGCGCATTTGGCCGGGTTAAGCTTGATATCATACCTTCGGAGTCTTTGGAAAAATCTCCTTAGGTCTGCTACATGGTCCTCCTGACGCCAAGATTTGATGATCACATCATCGACGTACACTTCTATTTCTTTGTGTATCATGTCATGAAACACAGCAGTCATTGCTCGCATGTACGTTGCCCCAGCGTTCTTTAACCCGAACGGCATTACCCGATAGCAGTAGGTTCCCCATGGCGTAATAAACGCTGTCTTCTCAGCATCCTCTTCGTCCATTAGGATCTGATGATAACCCGCATAGCAATCTACAAAGGATCCGATCTCGCGCCCAGCACAATTATCAATCAGGATATGAATATTGGGTAACGGGAAATTGTCCTTGGGACTTGCTTTGTTGAGGTTGCGGTAGTCGACGCACACCCTGATTTTTCCATCCTTCTTTGGGACTGGTACCACATTGGCCAACCACTCGGGATACCGAGTGACCCGAATGACCTTCGATTGTAATTGCTTAATCACTTCTTCTTTGATCTTTACACTCATTTCTGTTTTAAATTTCCTTAGTTTTTGCTTGACCGGAGGGTATGCCGGGTCAGTGGGCAATTTGTGAACCACTAAATTGGTGCTCAATCCAGGCATATCATCATATGACCATGCAAAAACATCTTTGAATTCCCTGAGAGTTTTGATCAATTCTGCTTTGACATTTGGCTCAATGTGGATGCTAATTTTGGTCTCTTGGATGTTATCAGCGTCTCCTAGGTTCACAGCCTCAGTGTCATTTAGGTTAGGCTTGGGTTTCTCTTCAAATTGGCACAGTTCTCGATTTATTTCTTCGAAGGCTTCCCCTTCGTCACATTCGGATTCATTATCACAAACGACCTCTTGCATTGTTGAGTCAGATTCAGATTGATTTATTAGACTAGGTCGAAGATCCGCTGTGCATGCCATGTCATTAGGACCAGTAAAAAGAGAACTGTTCAGAAAGAAAAAGAACAAAACAAGAAATTAAAATGGGACAAAAGAAAAGAACTTTATTAAATTTGCAGGATAAAAGGGTTCACACTTTTACAAAACGAAAGTAAAATTGGGATTACACCCTTGAATAATCCGATCAAACAAACAAACAAACAAAACATTAATCAAAGCCTACTACCAAGACTCCCCTCGGACAGGAAGAGGAGTAACCGTCCAATTGTTGGTCTTGGCCTTAGGCCCCACGAATTGTATCTCTGCTCTGCTGGAACCCTCTCCAGCTTCCACCATACTGACATCCGCAAATAGCCTTTCAAAACTCTGATTGAGGTCTTCATTTATACCGATCAAAGGTCCTCGAATCTTTGGGATCGCTGACCCCTTGGCACTAGCTTTAACAAAAGACCTTGAGAGGCGTGGCACTGGTTTAGGCAGAAACCAGACCCTCTTCTTCATTTTTCGCGCTTGCTTCCTGTCTGCTGCGGTTGGTTTGAACCCCAACCCGAAAGTTTCCAGATTCTTAGGAAGGGAGACAGGTTGGACTATCCCTTGAAGTTCAACTCCCAGGCCTTTTCCCGGCACAAATCCGTTACCCAGCATCTCCGATACCATCATGACTGTTGCGGCAGCTACCCTAGGGTGCGGGATGATTTCTCCTTCAGAGATTTTGTTGGCCGACCCTGTATCGAGAATCTGGTAGACCCAAGGACCCTTGTCATCAGTGGTCTCTATGAAAGGCACAATGGTTCCGCCCATGGTGCATGTTGTATCCTCACCGTGCAACACGACCTCTTGTCTTTCCCACTCGAACTTCACTGTCTGATGTAGGGTGGAAGGCACCGCTTTAGCTGCATGAATCCAAGGTCGTCCTAACAGCAAGTTGTAAGATACCGTGGCGTCCAACACCTGGAATTCCATGGTAAATAGGACCGGGCCAATGGTTAGTTCAAGTACAACATCCCCCACAGTGGCTGTTCCGTTTCCGTCAAACCCTCGGACACAGATGCTATTCTCCCGGATTCTTCCACGGTCAATCTTTAACTGGTCCAGGGTGGATAATGGACAAATATTGGCGCTTGAGCCGTTATCCACCAATACTCGGGTTACCACCGAGTCTTCACATTTGACAGCTAGGTATAGAGCTTTGTTGTGCTCCGTACCTTCCACCGGCAGGTCATCATCTGAGAATGTCACTCTGTTCACCTCGAAAATCTTGCTAGCAATGGTTTCCAGGTGGTTTACAGAAATCTCACTGGGTACATGAGCCTCGTTCAATATCTTTAACAGGGCCCGACGATGTTCCTCGGAATGGAGGAGTAATGACAATAGTGAGATCTGGGCAGGTGTTTTTCTCAGCTGCTCAACCACAGAATAGTCTTGTACTTTCATCTTCCTCAGGAAGTCTTCAGCCTCTTCTTCTGACACTGGCTTCTTGGTTGCCACTGGGTTGGTTTTTCTTAACTCCACCGGAGCAAAACATCGACCTGATCGAGTCAGCCCTTGCGCTTCACAACTGACTTCTTCCACCTGTTTTCCTTGGTACGTTATCACTGCTTTTTCATATTTCCAGGGGACAGCCCTGCTGTCAAGCATTGGCAGTTGGACCACCGGCTTTATGGTTACCCGTTCTCTACATACCCCTTTCAACACGACCGCCGGTGTGGGCAGGATCCCTGGTATTGCCAACTTGCTTGGCTCGGGTTTGCTTGCTATGACGGACGGGTTCTTCCCCCATAATACTACCGGTTTGACACCTTCTCCCTGCGACTGTACATTTGTTCCTCCCCTGGTTAAGACTTCTTTTGGGGCAGCTTGGATCATCATCACTGTTTGTGAGGGTTTTCTTAATTCGCCTCCCTCACACACCAACTCAATCATGTGAGCTTCGTGGTGCGCTGGCAGTGGGTTTTGGTTGATGTTAGGAGCCTCTGGTGTCTGGACCTCGATCTTATTGCTGTCAATAAGATCCTGTATGGCATGCCTTAACTTCCAGCACTTCTCGGTATCGTGCCCGAGCATCCCTGAACAGTATTCACAACTGATTGAACGATCCAAATTCTGAGGCGGGGGATTTGGTTCCCGAGTATGGACAGGACTAACCAAACCTAATTGCCGCAGCTTGTGGAACACAGCGGTGTAGGTTTCTCCCAGTTCGGTGAAGGTTCTTTGTTTCCGCAACCTGTCATTTCTAGCATCTGGATTTCCCCGGAAACCTGCCCCCGAAGGATTTCTATATGCCCTTGGTGGAGGGTAAGTGTTTTGTGGTGGTGCATATATGTTCTGGGGAGCCGGTGCGCGCCATTGTGGGCGAACCGGAGGCTGAGTGTATACCTGGGCTTGGTGTACGGAACAATGTGGTTCTCGAGGTGGATAGAAATTTTGTGGTGGGTTGTATGGGTAGTTTGACCTGTGAGGCCTGGGTTGGTTGTAGTGCGGCCTGCCAGCCCTGGACCAACTGCCTGCCTCGATCGTGGCAACCTCTTCTTTCTTTCTTCTTAGCGCACCTCCCGTGCCGCTTTGAATAGCCTGGGTTGTGGCCTTAAGTGCCGAATAGTTTAAGATCTTGTCCGACCTCAAACCTTCTTCTATCATGACCCCTATTTTGACCACCTCGTTGAAAGATTTTCCAACCGTTGTCACCAAGTGACCAAAGTAGGTTGGATCCAATGTCTGCAAAAAGTAGTCTACCATTTCTCCCTCTCTCATGGGAGGATCGACTCTAGCTGCTTGTTCTCTCCAGCGGAACCCGAACTCGCGAAAACTTTCCCCGGGTTTCTTCCCAGTTCTCAATAACGTGAGACGGTCAGGGACTATCTCCAGATTGTACTGGAAATGACCTGCAAAAGCCTGCGCCAGGTCATCCCACGTGTACCACCTGCTGAAATCCTGCCTGGTATACCATTCCAGTGCAGATCCGCTCAGACTTTGGCCGAAATAAGCTATCAACAGCTCATCCTTGCCTCCTGCCCCTCTCATTTTGCTACAGAATCCCCGCAAATGTGCCATGGGATCACCGTGCCCTTCATATAAATCAAACTTGGGCATCTTGAACCCAGCCGGGAGTTGGACATCTGGGAAAGGGCACAGATCTTTGTATGCCACGCTGACTTGATTGCCCAGCCCGTGCAAGTTTCTGAAGGATTGCTCCAGGCTTTTGAACTTTCTTAACACTTCATCCTGTTCAGGGGCCTTAACCGGCTTCTCAACCTCTGCCGGAACTTCCAAATGGGGATTGTAAGCCTGTGGTTCGGGTGCATGGAATGTAGGCTCAGGGGGATAGTATTGTGTATCGTGAGCCTGAAACAATGGCTCACTGGTCGTTCGCTGCAAAGGGGCTGATGCAGGTCCCACAAAAATGGGAATATTGGATGTTGGGAGAGGTTGATGGGGTGGTGGAGCTTGGGAATCATGAGGGCTTCTTTCTTGATGATAGAGGGGGTTTGGGCGGCTTGTGGAAGGGCCAGAGTGAGGGTACTCCGGCACCTGTCCCAGTGTCTCAGGGCTCTTTTGCGTTTTGGCCAGGGCTAGCTGCATTGCATGCATCTCCAGTCCCATCCTCTCAATCTTTTCCATTGCCTCTTTTAGCAACTGGCTCATCGGCCTTTCTTCCTCATTACTATTCTCAGAAGTGGTCATGCTTGTTGCTACCGGTCCTTTGGATCTGGTTTGGTATGAATGTGTTGCCAGAATTCTTTAACAACTAACTGTCTGGTATCAGACAACAACAAACTTTGTTAGTGTTAGAGCTTAACAGATTTGATCATAACACATAGAGGATGCAATGCACCTAGGCAGTTAACCGTTTCTACATGCTTTGCTTCAAACCACATGCGTCATCCCGGTTTGTTCATTCGTCTCTTTTTAGAGTATTATGCGAAACCCCGCGTTTTATTTTATTTACATTTTCTTTTCTTTATTTATTAAAAGCGGTCGAATCTTATGGGGATTGCCTACGTATCACGTCCCCGCGTGAATCAGACCAGGCGTAGTTCTGCCTTAAAGTAAAAACACACAATTTTTGTGAAATCATTGAATTCATTCTCAAAATTTTGCTATTACAAATTACATCAAGCAAGGAATAGCAATAGTACAAACTCGACGGTTTCAAACTCGGTTTAACGAAAAAGAAAACAACATATGGAAAAACAACCCAAGCCAAATAAACAGGACTTGACCAAAACTAATTCTCCAATTTAAGGGGCCGTGAGGCATCATCCGGCCTTTTTGCGGCTCTGGGTGTAAGGTCTCTTTGCAAGCTCTTCAATTCGTTCATAATCCGGCGGACGCAACCCATGATGGAAACAAGGAGGGTCTTCCGAGGTGTTCGCTCATATGCCAAGCATTTCATGTAGATGTAATGCCCTATTTCATCAATCCTTCCCCGGATGTTGTCCCTTTCTGTGAACAAATGCCTTATCTGTTGGTTCTTCAATCCCAGTGTTTGCGCATTGTTGGCAAGCTGATCCTGGAACATCTCCATTTGCCTTTCCATTCTGGTCATTGCATCGTAATATTGCCTTCTGTCGTCTTGGGCATTTCGTGTTTGCTTGAGGATCCTTTCTCGAAGAGAGGCATTCGTTTCCCTTAATGTCCCGATGCTCAGTTCATACTCCCTTATGACTTGTTGCAGGCGCTGCCTCCGAGCCATCGCACCCTTTGCCCACTTGGTTCGCAATTTTGCTGTGCTGGCCCTGGCTTTTTCCAAATCTTCCTGGCATTCCGCAACCTGATCTTTTAACCCTGCTATCAATCTTTTATCTGCCCGGCTTCCTAGCTGGCTATTAGCCTCTTTTTTCATTCTCCGGATCTGAGTTTTGAGGATCTCGCCTTCTCTGATTAACTTGTTCTTTTCTCCCTTGTGGGCAGCAGACTGTAATTGGCACTCAAACTTCATATCCTGAACTTGTTGCTTCAGTTTGCCTGCTTTGACAAGATATTCCTGCTCTTTGGCCAACCAGCCCCACTGTTCTTGTGAAGATTTGGCAAATTCTTGCAGGTGAGGTCTTTTGGTCGGTCTTCCAGATGATGTCTCCCCTTTGTACCAGGCCTGATACCCGGGCGAAACTTCCCCTTTTGCCCGATTCAATTACACAAGTATTTGCTTCTAAGTATTGACATTGGCTCCAAATTTGACGAACCCTTGCTTCAGGAAACTGGCCGTCGGGACTGATCTCGATTACCTGGATGCTCAGATCCTCGTCTTTCGGCACTATCTGATACCTCCCAAGTTGCCTTAAAACCCGATGCGGCGCGTATGGTTGAATACTTTTAAGTCCCATTAAGAGAAAATGGGGCCTGGCTGCTGGCATGTATATGACTTCGCCGATCGATAACCATCCTAGCGCCCACTGTATTTGACTGGCGTTGAGGGTATGGAAATATGAGGTCCATGCTACAACTCCTTCTGGTAGGTAGGTTTCATCAACTCTGGTATAGAACTCCTCTATGCAGGTCTTTCCAGCGGATCCATGGCTCAGAAACTGGGCTCGGTGACATAGGTGTTCGATCATCCACATTTGCAACAACAAATTGCAACCCTCGAAAAAGCTTCCTCCGGCTTTGCAAGAAGTGAGTGCCCGGAATATATCAGATACTATCATGGGCGCCAACGTACTATCACTCTGTGTGAGCAACGTACTGACGACCCCTGCTATCTTTATGTCAATATTCCCATCTTTTCTTGGGAATACTAGTAGTCCTAAGAAAGTTATCATGAAAGCAATTCGTCTATGTTCTTCCCACTTCTGGCGATTACCTTTGCTGCACAACTGGTTTTCTGGCTTGTCGAATCCTCCTATGTGACCATATCTTTGATATATGAAACTCATGCTGCAAAAACCTTTTGCCAAGTCAGGGTTATGAACTGTTCTGACTATCTTTAAGGAGTCCAGGAACCGGTGTACTGCTACAGCTCTTGGAGCAATCAGATATTTGTGCCTCAAAGGAGTCTCAGTGCTGCCGATATACCCTGCTATTTCTTCTAAAGTTGGGGTAAGTTCGAAATCTGAGAAGCGGAAGACATTGTGCGCAGGATCCCAGTGGGGGACTAGTGCCCTTATGATATCTCCTCGTGGCCTGATATCCAACAAACTCGTGAGGCCTTTCAGATACTTCTTGATTTCGTCATGCCCCTCTTTGCCCAAATCATTCCACCAGAGCCGCAATTGGAGGGGAATTTTATTCATGATTGAAAAGGGTTCATTCGGAATCGTGCTCATTCTGCACATTTATTAATAAGATTTTAACAAACGACACTTATCCTGCTAAAAAAATATATGCGATTTTTTGTGAATTTTGAATTTTCATATATATATAAAAACTTTCTAAAGAAGTCAATAACGGAAAATATTTTGGATTTTTTTTTTTTTTTTTTTTTTAATGACTGGGAGCCCGAAAGGACTTTTCTAGACCTTTAACAAGATAAATACTTTTGCCATAAATAAAGATATATACATTTTGAAATAAAGCAAAACTTTTGAATTTTTCATATATATATATATATATATACATATATTTGTAACAAATAATAAAAGTAAAGACAACACAAGACTTTCTTTTTTATTATAAAAAAACAATTTTAAAAATAAGATTTTTTTTGATTTTTATGACAAGACAAACTCTATATTTCTATTGATATATTTTTATTATTATTATTATTTATTTTTTTCTAAGACAGAACAGCGACTTTCCTAACCGTTATTTCCCTTTTTTCACAATATTCCAAATATTCAAACACCGGTCAGCATGCGGGTATGAGACAAATAAATGCACGAAAAACAATAGGATGCGTCAGCATGGCCTTTTCATATCAGGTTGCTAGTCCTAGACGGACCCAACCCCTGTGTTGAGTCCCCTAAGTCAAATGCAACGTGATGCAAATAAGCGTTCCTACTAGGGATCCGGCATGAAGTCACGTTATTCTATGTTCAAAACCTGGGTCGGTGTTCTAGACAGTGTACCCGAGCGGACAACTCGAGTTGAGGAAGGAGCTCCTTTCCGGGAACCAAAAGGCCAGCCGGCTTAGAAACTTTCCGAGCCTCTTTTATTTAGGGTATGACACTAACAGAATAGGGAGTCTCAACCAGTGAGCACATCCCCGGAGGCAAGAAGAGAAAGGTTTCGGCACAGTTTATATACAGTTCAAATAATATCAAAGCGGTAAAGGCAGCATTTAGCACATTAGGCTCAAAACATGTAATAATCAGATAATAAATAAAGCCAAATAATAATAATTACTCTAAGCTCGAATTCTTAACCCTGAACCAGTGGTTCTGGGTTTTTGATCCCCAGCAGAGTCGCCAGAGCTGTCACACCTCCTTTTTCCGCGCCCGCGGGGCGCAAGGAGTTTTTCCCAATTAAAGGACAATCGAAAGGGGATTTATTTGTTTATTTCAGAGTCGCCACTTGGGAGATTTAGGGTGTCCCAAGTCACCAATTTTAATCCCGAATCGAGGAAAATAATGACTCTATATTACAGTCTGCGTACCAGAAATCCGGATAAGGAATTCTGTTAACCCGGGAGAAGGTGTTAGGCATTCCCGAGTTCCGTGGTTCTAGCACGGTCGCTCAACTGTTATATTCGGCTTATTTATCTGATTTTTAATACAATTATGAACCTATGTGCCAATTTTATCTTTTATCCGCTTTTATCGTTCACTGTTATTTTTATAGGACTTGCAACGTCGTGAAAACATATCTCGAACCACGTTACATCAATGCACCCGTGGTTATTGATATATCTCGACTCGGTTGAGATTTGGATTTGGGTCACATAAATGTGCACCCGAATTAAGGAAAATAAATTATTTAAGGCGCGCCTAAAGCAACTAACGCATGGTTGTTTTGGGGAGGGCCGTAAAATTCGCTAAATGACCTGTCCCGAATTCTAAGTGTTTTAATATATATATAGTTGGAGAGCCCCGTGGCTGTGTACATTTTTTATTTTTGACGAGGCTCGTCTCGTTCTACTTTTAAAAGGAATTGGCGACGTCATGGATATGCCTCTCGGATCACGTCACAATCAATGCACCCGTGATTAGAAATACATTTCGAATCCGTCGAGATTTGGATTTGGGTCACATAAATGTGCACCCGAGTTTTTAAGAAGGTAAGGCTTATTAAAGCGCATCCTGAAGAGACTAACGTATTGTTATTTTAGGAGGGTTGTGAGATTTGCTAAACAACCCGTCCCGGAAACTAAATGCTTCAATAATATACATTTAACAAGGGCCCCGCATCTGCGCGTTTTGTTTATTTTCGTCGAGGCTCATCTCGTTCTTATTTTTTAAAGGATATCCTATAGCAACTACGTTTCTTGTCGTGTTCGTCTCTATCAATTGAAAACAGTAGATAGTCCTAATTAATTACATGCTTGCAAGTTGTTTGTAATGTGATTAGGAAATGCTTCAAAATCAGGACCGAAGCTGCGTGCACAGTCGGCCAAACGAATAATCATGGGCCCAAATCCAGCCCACGCGCGGTTGGCCAGACCTGGGCCACTGCTCGTTCGATGCGGGCCTGCCTGGTCTGTCTTCGACCTGGGCTCGACCCTTGTGAGGTTGAGGCCGTGAACTCGTTCTGGGTTCTATTGGCGTGGTATGAAGGGATCGCCTATTAAAGGGAATAGAAATTAACTAGTAGGGGATAGTTTTCATGCTTGGCCTACATTAAAGAATATACTACACAGTTAAACTAAATCTAAGATACAACCTATTATATTGGGAATGTTTTCACCTAACAACATACATATATAAACTAACATTCAGCTAATCTACATTGATATATACTGGGCATACATGCTACTTCCATTGTCAAAACAGGAATGAAAATTATTATACAGTACATGATATCTAATGTAACAATTTATGTATAAAAGTCACTCTTCAGGTCTTTTCTTTTGTATTCATGCTCAACTTTCCAATTACATTTGACAGAGTATTTGTCATGTACCTGGTATAGAGAGACAAAAGAAGAAAGGAATGATCAGCTGGGCAGTATGTAGTAAACACAGCAACAGCAGATACACAGCAACAACACAGCAATAAATCAACAATCCAAGTGTTTTCCACAGCCCACGACAACCAACAATATTTCCCAGAATAAGGAAAACCAGCAAATAGTCGAGCACCAAATGAGCAATCCCAGGAAAGAGTGATGAAACAAACAGCAGTAACCAGAGTATTCAATGCAGCAACACCAACAGTTCAACAACCACAAACAGATCAATCAATGCGAACAACAGAACTTGGCCAAGGCAGCTTGACCAATATGAACTCTTATACAACTTTCAGGCAGTGTTTGGTTACAATCTATTTGAAAACTAACTTATGTTATTCAGCTTTTTTTTTTAAACTCAGTAAAACTTTTTAGACTAAAAGTTTCAGCTTTCAAACTAAAAATTCCAGCCTTTTCTCTCTTTTTTTTTCCTGAAGACTAAAAGTCCAGCCCTTTTTCAGTTCTCGAATGGCCTATTTATAAGCCAAAGTGACCAAGTGCAGCTAAGCTGCCCCCATGCTGCAACTTGCAGCCTGCCCTTACCCTGTTAAACCCATGCTTGAGCATCTCTTGATGCCAGCCCCCTTTGTTCCCCACGCCTGGTTTATTCTTTAATCCAGGATTATGGGCTTATTTTAGTATTCCTTTTAAACCCATACTCTTGTGTCTTGTCCCCCCATTGGCATTAGTTTAATCCTAATTTAGTACCCCATTTGTCAGCTCACTTAAACTAATTACTTTTGTTCTTTTTAACACCCCAGAATACCCCTGTCAACCTTGATTATTACTGCCCCTGCCTATTGCAGCATCATGGCATTGTTGAACTGATGAAAGTTCAAATTCAAGACTGCCTCGACTGAATCCTTTTAGTCATTTTTACAATGCCAACAAACCATTTCAAACATTACTGGGGCATTCAGTCAGTGGCCGAGTTCAATTAGTTACGTGAAAATACTAGCTCATTCGATTCATTAGTTATAGCAAACTAATCGATGACATTCATCGAGTCGACTATACTAATTATAACAGGTAATAATCAGTCGCTCATATAAATAATACGTTCAGGGACCTAAAGGGTATCAGACAATTTTTGTTCAATTACTGGGGCCTATATGAATTATTTATGCGACGACTATACTAATCGGACATGCTTTTCACAGAGTGTATTCAGAACACAAACAGAAGACAATTGGCCAAATAAAAAGGCCTTTAACAGAGATGGAAGAAATCCGACTGAAAAATAACAAAATAACAAACAAACACAAAGAAATATGATGACAACTTAATTAGAACCAAACAAAGAGAAAAGGAAACTTACTGAAAAAGTTTGAAATCAAACGGACCCAAATCAAACTCGACTTCGAACTTTTGAGGCCGAACAAACTTTAATCAGGGTGTTCTCACATGAGAACACCTTGATTAAGGTCTATTAGACCTCAAACCTATGTCCAAACCGGCCGGATTCCCCAAGTGCATGTGTTCTAAAGTCTGGATATCCAGATCTGGATTTTTGGGAGTTGTGGGTAGATTCGGACCAAACCAAGTTTGGTTTGGTCACGAGGAAGGTCAGGGGAGTGTCTGGTACAAAGATGGTGAGGTTTGGTGTAGATCGAGTTTTGTCTCGAATCTTCAAATCCAGATTCGAGACGATAGGAGATGATTCGAGGTTCGTGGTTAGTGGATTCGTGTTCAGGGGAGTGAGGGGGTCTTAGGGTGTTCAGGGGGTGGTCACCGGCGTTCGTGCCGCCGGCTTTAATGGCGAAGGAGACTAGGGCGGCTGCTAGGGTTTGGGGGTTTCAGGGTTCAGGGAAGGAGACGAGTGAGGGGTGGGGTTCGGATAGGGGGCGTGGGGTGTAAGGGAAGGTTTATATATGGTGAGGTTGATCGGATCTGAGCCGTTAGATCAGATGATCTCAACGGCTTAGATCTGATGTTGAGAAATGGGACGGGGTCGTTTGATAGTTAAACGGGGTCGTTTGGTTTAAGTGAGGGGTTGGGTCGGATTGGTTATTGGGTCGGGTTTGAACATGGGTTGCTGAAAGAGGTCCTGAGCCGTTGGATCGGCTAGGACGGACGGCTCAGATTGATTTGCCTGAAACGACGTCGTTTCAGGAGGTTCCTGGGCAGGCCTGGTCTGGACCGGGTCAGATCGTTGGTTTGGGCCTGTTTTTGTTTTATTTTTGGGCCCAAATTGATTTCAACTTTCTTTTGTTTTCCAATTTAAAGAAAAATAAAAAAAAATAAATAAAAATAACTAATAAAACAAATGAAACTAAAACAAATAACAATATGGCGTTTCAACATAATTATCATACCAAGTAAGTTAAATCACAACCTAAAACGGACAATGCACATATATTTATTTTTTTTGAAATTTCTTTTAACGCCACATATATTTTTTGTATTTTTGTTTGATAATGACTATATGCAAAATGGAAAGACTCACAAACGACTAACAACGCATGTCACGGAAAGATCGAAAAATTGTACAGCGAAGCCTTTTGCCACTATTTTTATTTTCTTTTGGAGCGATTGTCCGTGAAGCAAAAATCACGTGCTTACATTTATTCCTTTCAGACCTTTTATTTGTAGTATTCTTAGACCGTCTGTGATACTTTGACACCAATTCTGGGTAGTTGAGACTCAAACAGTTGTATTATATATTCATGTTCAGATAGCTTATTGTTTTTTTCTTTCGCTTGTGTTAAATTCCGCTGTTTAAATGTTATTATTTCGAAATTGTTAATGAATATAAAATAGGTAAAAAGGTAATTTGTGCAATTAATTGGCTTGCTTAGCTCGTACTAGTAGGCGCCATCACGACTCCCGAGGGTGGAAATCTGGGTCGTGACAAGTTGGTATCAGAGCTCTAGGTTACATATGTCTCACAATTCACGGACAAGCTCAGTAGAGTCTGAGGGTTCGGTATGGAGATGTCTGTATTTATCCCCAAGAGGCTACAGAGTTAGGAAAACTTCACATTTGTTCTTTCCTGTCGTGCGGTTTTGTTTCTCAATGCTATTTGAATTTCTACTCTGTTCTTTCGTAGATGGAGAGAACATGCGCTTCCTTATCTACTGCTCAGCAACCCGAACCCCTAGTAGCAGCTCCCACGAGGGGCAGAGGGTGAGGCCGAGGCCGTGCTAGAGGCCGAGGTAGGGGTAGAGCTCAACCTCGAGAAGGAGCACCAGTGACGGAGCCTCAGGTTGATTTTAATGAGGAGGTTCCAGCCCCAGCAGTTCCGGTGGGCCCAACTCAGGTCCTACAGGGGTTTATTGCTACTCCAGTTCTTCAGGATGCTCTAGTCCGATTAGTGGGTCTCATGGAGAGTGTCACCCGAGCAGGCTTGCTTCCTGGGGCACCAGCCGTCTCTCAGGCTGGAGGAGGGCCCCAGACTTTTGTTACTCGCACTCGGGAGCAGGTAGCTCCCCAGATTTAGACTCCAGCGATTCATCCAGTTGGAGTAGTTTAGTCGGGTGTGGTAGCTCAAGCCGGCGATGGAGCGGCTATGTCTACCGATGCTTCTTGGAGGCTAGATAAGTTCACCAAGCTCTTCACTTCTACTTTCAGTGGTGCCTCTGCTGAGGATCCCCAGGATTACCTAGACAGCTGCTACGAGGTTCTCAGGAACATGGGCATTGTTGAGACCAATGGGGTCGATTTTGCTATGTTTCGCTTGTCTGGATCCGCCAATACTTCGTGGAGGGATTATTGCTTAGCTAGACCAGCCGGATCGCCAGCCTTGATTTGGGAGCAATTCACATAGCTATTTTTGGAGAAGTTTCTCCCCATTACTCAGAGAGAGGCCTATCGGAGGCAGTTTGAGTTCCTCCAACAGGGTTCCATGACTGTTCCCAGTATGAGACCAGGTTCATCGACTTAGCTCGCCATGCTCTTGTCATACTACCTATCAAGAGAGAGAGGGTGAGGAGGTTTATTGATGGTCTTATTCAGCCGATTTGTCTTCAGATGGCTAGGGAAACTAGGAGTGAGATATCTTTCTAAGAGGCGGCCAATGTGGCCAGGAGAGTGGAGATGGTCCTATCACAAGGAGATGGTCATGGGTAGGATAAGAGGCCCCCGTCATTCAGGCAGATTCTGTGGTACCTTGTCTGGAGGTAGAGATTCATATGGTAGAGGCCATCCTCCTAGGCCTTTCCAGTCAGCACTCCAGGTTTCTCACGGTACGTCAGGTAGCCGTGGTCCTCAGATGCAGTATTCTGATCAGCAGTCCTACAGTGCACCACCAGTACCTATCAGTGCACCACCGCTTCAGAGTTTACAAGGCCGTCAGCCCCAGCAACCGAGGGCTTGTTTTACTTATGGCGACACAAGGCACATTGCTAGGTATTGCCCTCGAGTTTCGAGCAGTTCTCCGCATCAGGGTTCCCGTGCTATGGTTCAGGAACCAGGTGTCCCACAGGGTGCCCAGCCAGCTAGAGGTAGGGGTAGAGGTGGAGGTAGAGGTGGAACTCAGGTCGCTAGAGGTGGGAGCCAGCCAACTGCAGGCCATCCCGATGTTATGCTCTTCCAGCCAGGCCCGAGGCTGAGGCTTCAGATGGAGTTATTACAGGTATGGTTCTGGTTTGTGATAGAGATGCTTCCATGTTGTTTGATCCAGGGTCTACATACTCGTATGTGTCATCTTATTTTGCACCGTATTTGATCATGCCTAGTGATTCATTGAGTGTTCCTGTTTATGTGTCTACACCGGTTGGTGATTCTATTGTGGTTGATCGAGTCCATCATTCTTGTGTTGTGGTGATTGGAGGTCTTGAGACTCGTATAGATTTGTTGCTTTTAGACATGGTCGATTTTGATGTTATATTAGGGATGGACTGATTATCGCCTTACCACGCTATCTTGGACTGTCATACTAAGACTGTGACCTTAGCTTTACCAAGTATGCCTCGTTTAGAGTGGAGAGGGACTCCTGGTCATTCTACCCGCAATGTTATCTCATATGTGAAGGTTCAGCGTATGGTCGAGAAGGGGTGTTTGGCCTATTTGGCATATGTTCGTGATTCTAATGCTGAGGTTCCTTCAATTGATTCTGTGCCCGTTGTTTGTGAGTTTCCTGAGGTATTTCCTTCAGACCTGCCGGGTATGCCACCCGACAGGGATATTAATTTCTACATTGATTTGGCTCCGGGCACAAAGCCCATTTCTATCCCGCCGTATCGTATGGCCCTGCCTGAGTTGAAAGAGTTGAAGGAGCAGTTGTAGGACTTGCTTGAGAAGGGTTCCATTAGGCCGAGTGTCTCACCTTGGGGTGAGTCGGTGTTGTTTGTTAAGAATAAGGACGGATCGATGAGAATGCGTATTGATTACCGGTAGTTGAACAAGGTTACAAACAAGAATAAGTATCCATTTCCAAGGATTGATGATTTGTTTGATCAGCTTTAGGGTGCCAAGGTATTTTCAAAGATTGATTTGAGATCTTGCTACCATCAGTTGAGGATTAGGGCATCCGATGTCCCTAAGACAACTTTCCGCACTCGGTACGGGCATTATGAGTTCTTGGTGATGTCATTCGGGTTGACAAATGCCCCAGCAACTTTTATGGATTTGATGAACTGAGTGTTCAGGCCTTATTTGGACTTATTCGTGATAGTCTTCATTGATGATATTTTGATATATTCCCGCAGTCAGGAGGAGCACGAGCGGCATCTCAGAGTGGTTCTTCAGACTTTGAGGGATAATCAGTTATATGCTAAGTTCTCGAAGTGTGAGTTCTAGTTGAGTTCAGTTGCATTCCTGGGTCATGTTGTATCAGCAGAGGGTATTCAGGTTGATCCGAAGAAGATTGAGGCAGTCAAGAACTGGCCTAGACCAGCATCAGCTATATAGATTCAGAGTTTCTTAGGATTGGCAGGCTACTATCATCGGTTCATGGAGGAGTTTTCATCTATCGCAGCCCCGATGACTAGGTTGACCCAGAAGGGTGCCCGGTCTAGATGGTTGGATGAGTGTGAAGTGAGCTTTCAGAAGCTCAAGATAACTTTAACCACGGCACCGGTGTTGGTTTTGCCCGCAGGTTCAGGGCCTTATATAGTTTATTGTGATGCATCTGGTATTGGACTTGGTGCGGTGTTGATGCAGGATGGCAAGGTCATTGCCTATGCTTCGCGGCAGTTGAAGATTCATGAGAAGAACTATCCGGCTTATGATTTGAAGTTGGCAGCCATTGTTCACGCATTGAACATTTGGAGGCATCATCTGTATGGCGTGGCATGTGAGGTGTTCACGGATCATAAGAGTCTTCAGTATTTGTTCAAGCAAAAGGAGTTGAATTTGAGGCAGATGAGGTGGTTGGAGTTGTTGAAAGATTATGATATCACTATCTTATATCATCCAGGAAAGGCCAATGTGGTGGCCGATGCTTTAAGTAGGAAGTCAACCAGTATGGGTAGTCTTGCTTATATTCCGGTCGGTGAGAGACCACTTCCTTTGGATGTTTAGGCTTTGGCCAATCAGTTCGTGAGGTTGGATGTTTCTAAGCCCAGCTGTGTGTTAGTTTGCATAGTCGCTTGTTCTTCATTATTGGAGCGTATCCGTGATCGGCATTATGATGATCCCCATTTGTGTGCTCTTAGAGACACAGTGCAGCACGGAGGTGAAAAGTTGGTTACCTGAGATGATGATGGAGTTTTGAGATTGCAGGGTCGAGTGCGTGTGCCAAATGTGGATGGGCTTCGGGAGTAGATTTTAGAGGAGGCCCATAGCTCCTGGTACCCTATTCATCCTGGGGCCGCGAAGATGTATCAGTATTTGTGGCAACATTATTGGTGGCGTAGAATGAAGAAGGATATTGTTTCATATGTGGCTCGGTGTTTAAATTGTCAGTATGTCAAGTATGAGCATTAGAGGCCTGGTGGTTTGTTCCAGAAGATTGAGATTCCTGAGTGGAAGCAGGAGCGGATCACTATGGACTTCGTTGTTGGACTCCCACAGACTCAGAGGAAGTTCGATGCAGTGTGGGTTATTATTGGTAGGCTGACCAAGTCAGCGCATTCAATTCCTGTGGCAGTCTCCTATTCAACTGAGAGGTTAGTTAAGATCTATATCTGGGATATTGTTCGTCTTCATGGTGTGCCTGTGTCTATCATTTTGGACCAAGGTACACAGTTTACCTCGCGCTTTTGGAAAGCAGTTCAGCGAGAGTTGGGCATGCGAGTTGAGTTGAGCACAACGTTTCATCCTCAGACGGACGGGCAGTCCGAGCAGACTGTTCAGATTTTGGAGGATATGCTCCGAGCTTGTGTCATTGACTTTGGAGGCTCGTGGGATCAGTTTTTTCCTTTAGTAGAGTTTGCCTACAACAACAGCTACCAGTCGAGTATCCAGATGGCTCCTTATGAGGCTTTATATGGTAGGCGGTGTCGATCTCCAGTTGGATGGTTTGAACCGGGAGAGGCTCGGTTGTTGGGTACGGATCTAGTTCAGGAGGCCTTGGACAAGGTCAAGATTATTCAGGATAGGCTTCGTACAGCTCAGTCCAGGCAAAAGAGTTATGCAGATTGCAAGGTTCGAGATGTGGCTTTTATGGTCGGTGAGCGGGTATTGCTCTGAGTGTTGCCTATGAAGTGCGTGATGAGATTTGGGAAAAAGGGCAAGCTTAGCCCTAGGTTCATTGGTCCGTTTGAGATTCTTGATCGAGTGGGAAAGGTGGCTTATAGACTTGCATTGCCGCCGAGCTTATCAGCCGTGCATCTAGTATTTCATGTGTTCATGCTTCGGAAGTATTACGGCGATCCATCCCACGTGTTAGATTTCAGCACTGTCCAGTTGGACAAGGACTTGTCTTATGAGGAAGAGCCGGTAGCCATTCTAGACCGGCAGGTTCGCCAGTTCAGGTAGTTTTCCTTCTGTTCGTGTTCAGTGGAGAGGTCAGCCTCCTGAGGCATCGACCTGGGAGTCCGAGTCCGATATGCGGAGCCGTTATCCCCATTTTTTTTCCGACTCTGGTACTTCTTTCTTATGCCTGTTCGAGGACGAACAATTGTTTTAGAGGTGGAGAATGTGATGACCCAAAAGGTCATCACTTGTGTTGCAAGTGAATTCAGTATTCCGAGGCTTAAAAACCTCCCTTAGCACCACCTCGATTTGCGTGCGTAGTCCAGGTGCGTAACCGGAAAGCTTAAATGTGAAAAATGATAAGTTTTGACTGTAAAATGAATAAATTTGACTTCGGTCAACGTTTTGGGTAAACGGACCCGGGCCCGTGATTTGACGGTCCTGGAGAGTCCGTAGGAAAATATGAGACTTGGACGTTTGCCCGGAATTGGGTTCCGAGGTCCCAAGCCCGAGAAACGAATTTTTTAAAGAAAATTGTTTTATTAAATTGTTTAAAGAAATTTGAAATGAAATTTGCTTAGAACATGGTGGCATCGGGCCCGTATTTTGGTTCCGGCGCCCGATACAGGTCTCATATATGATTTAAGATATTTCTTTGGAATTTGGTGAAAAACGGATGTCATATGACGTGATTCAGACTTAAATCGCAAAGTTGATGTTTAAAGAAGTTTTGAGAAAATTTCATTGATCTCGAGATTTAATTTGATGTTCATGATGTAATTAAGTAACTTGTGACTAGATACGAGCGGGTGGTACGCCTGTCACAAGATATAATGAAATGAGAGCGGGTGGTACGCCTACCACAAGGCATAATGAAATGGGAGTGGGTGGTACGCCTACCACAAGATATAATGAAATGGGAGCGGGTGGTACGCCTACCACAAGACATAATGAAATGGGAGCGGGTGGTACGCGTACACGAGATATAATGAAATGGGAGCAGGTGGCACGCCTGCCACGAGATACAAGGAATGGGATCGGGTTGCACGGTTGTAACAAGATGTGAAAAGAAAGTGAAATCTGCCTTTGTTTCCCTTATTCTTGTTAGTAGTTGGATTTTGACTCCTTTATAGTTCTCTTGATATTTTGTTTTTACCTGTTATTCCCTGAAGCATGTTTTCCCCTCCCATCTTTACTTGTTTATTTCCGTATTTCTTTTTAACTATATATATATTTGAAATGCACAGGTTTATTTGGTAGTCTGGTCCTAGCCTCGTCACTACTTCCCCGAGGCTAGGCTAGGCACTTACCAGCACATGGGGTCGGTTGTGCTGATACTACACTCTACACTCTTTTGTGTAAACCCGAGTGTTATGGACTTCGGACCGCTGTGAGATTGTTGATTCTTGATCATCAGGCGACCCGAGGTAGTCCTGCAGGCGTCCGCAGGCCTTGGCGTCTCCTTCTACCTACTGTTCCTGTTTCTTTCTTGCATTTCTAGAGACAGTGTTGTATTTATTCCTTTCAGACCCTTTATTTATAGTATTCTTAGACCGTCTGTGAAACTGTGACACCAGTTCTGGGTAGTTGAGACTCAAGCAGTTGTATTAGATATTCATGTTCAGATAGCTTATTGTTTTTTCTTCCGTTTGTGTTAAATTATGCTGTTTAAATGTTATTATTTCAAAATTGTTAATGAATATAAAATGAGTAAAAAGATAAGTTGTGCATTTAATTGGCTTGCCTAACTCGTACTAGTAGGCGCCATCACGACTCCCGATGGTGGGAATCCGAGTCGTGACACCATGATAGTAAGATATATAAAATGTATTCAAAATAAGTAGAATTTTAAGTAATTTAAGATAATTCTTAATTATGTGGATAATGGATTAATTGTTAATTTTTAATGATAGATTAACTAATTAATTATCATTGTTGGATAAGCTTAACCTTCCCTTAACGTGTGGCAGCCCCCCAATTCCAAAATTTGATGACTCTTAATACTCTTGGTAACGTGGCATTTAGAGATGATTGGCTAATTGTTGCCTTGAAATGACTCATAATGGATAAGGAGCTTAAAAATGAAACGGATGTTTCCCAGTATATTTGCTATAGAATTGACATACAATTGGCATGTTTGGCTTTAAGGAGAAAGTTCACTTGGGTTCAGACGTTACAAGTTGTCAAATGGTAGTACAAAGTATTGATTATCCTTTAACTCCTTCAATTCAAATGGGTTTTCTTCGATGAAAGTTCACTGGACTTCGATAAAATGTGATATTCAGGTGGCCTTGTTGTGGTACATTGCTTGTTTGTGTAGCATGTTGCTTGAGGTGCTTCATTAACTGGAAAAAAATTAAAGAGATTTCACGTTTTAATTTTCATAACATCTAGAGGGTTGTACTTTCTTAACCATCTATAGATGTGGAAGTGTTGTGGAGTCAGAGATTTTCTGTTACAATCTTTCTCAAGAATATCGTAAGGATTTTTCTCTACTTTTATCTGGTATTACGTGTTCTTCGCAAAAGACGTATTGTCTAGAGAATCGTCTCAGGTATGTTAAGGCTATCCCTTCTTTTCTTTTAGCATGATTCGTACGATATAAACGAAACTAAAAAAAATGACACGACTAAGTTTCAACGACTAGACTATTCTCTGTATTATGAGATTGCCATAAAAATTATCACTAAATGCTAGATTTGTCCCAAAATATAAATTGATTTAGTATCTGTCATTAAATTTACCAAAAGTTCAACACTAGTTTGTAATTTACCAACCAATTTCACCTGTATGTTGGTAAATTTTCCAACTATTTCAATATTAGTTGGTAAATTACCAACGGACTTAGGCTCTGTTGGTAGTAATTACTAACAAATTATATGTTATATGCAATATTATCAACTAATTCTAATCTGTTAATAATTTACAAACCACAATCTTGATAGATTAAGAAAGGAGTTTTAATTAAATTAAGAGGAGGGATATGACCTCGAAAGTGCAGTATGCTATAGTTATGATCAACCTAAATTATATCAAAAGATTTAGTACAAATTTGCTAAAGTATAATGACTTATAAGAGAAACTATAGTAACAATATTTAAACTGGTATAGTTTCTTACGAAGAAATACAAACGGTGAATGCAAAAATTAAAGGTACAATTTGACCCATTTAAGGGTTATTTTGTTCTCTAAAGTCATATGGTGGCCACTTGACACAGATTTGATGAAATGAAGATAAATATTTAGAATGAATTGATCGCCAACCAAACATCATTACGCTTAAGTCGCAAGTCAAGTTGCGTAAATCAACTGACAGACGGAGAAATTGAAAGTTTCCGCCTTTCCAAGTCCAGCTAGCATCATGCACGCCTAAAATCACTGGCGGATGTAGAGTATAATTACCGGGTTTATCTGAACCAACGTTATTGACACAAAATATAGATGTATGCGTAAAAATCACTACAATTCCAACAAATATTAGATTTGGATTTTGAACTCATATCTTCCAAAGTTTAACGGTTTTAGCGGTAAGAACATAAAAGTTAAACCTATCAAATAAAAATCATGAAACTGCATCTTTAACCATTGAAGTAACTAGTTTCGCCAAAAATGATTCTATTCATAGAAGTATTAGAGGTACCTATATTCTTGAATTCTCATGTGTCCTATTATTTTATCATCTGTTTATGTTTCTAAAAAAAATACGTAAGTTGAAAAAGTTTACTTCATGATATTACTCAAAGGCATAATTGTCTTATGACATTCCGAGAGATTTTATTAACGTACTTCTCATGCATTGCATTCATTTACATGTGCATTTACCCATGAATCAGACGACGTTATATACGCATATATATATGTATATGGGATATGGAAAAAGGTTACGACGTTATATACGCACCACCACCTGATCAGCTGGTATACGATGATGATATTGCCCACAATGACTGAAATGATATGATGGGATGCCCTCAGAGGTTTGATGATGTTATGTACGTAGGATCTATGCATTACATGACATTCATAGGAATATGCATGATATTATAAAATTTCATGATTTACAAAGCTATCCAGACTTATAGGTTGAGTCCTTTACGCCATGTTTCTTCCATGTCCTTAATTAATGTTAAATTATGGTTATGTTTCAGTTCTGCCTACATACTCCGTACATTATTTGTACTGACGTCCTTTTTGTTGGGGACGCTGCATTCATGCCTGCAGGTATAGATAATCAGTTTGACGTGCCCTCGTAATTGACGAGATTGACATTTAGCGAAGAATCGGTAAGATTCCACCTCATTCGAAGTGCAACCGAGTCTATGAGTCATCGTGTCAGAGTTTTACTACAGACTTATGGGTAGGTCGGTACCCCATCCCATTTGATGTCAAATAATCTTAGAGGCTTTGTAGACAGAAGTTCAGTTTGTACAGCCAGATGTTTTAAGTAAGATGGTTTAGCGATACAGTGTTTTCCACTTACAATTGTACATTATGAATTGTGCCCATGTGGGCCCATGATAGTTACAAAAGGAATGAATGAGTTATAGAGTGGTTCGCTCGGGCCACTACGGCACCGGGTGCCAGCCACGCCTATCAGGTTTGGGGTGTAACAAAGTGGTATCAGAGCAGTTCGTGTCCTAGAGGGTCTACAAAGTTGTGCCTAGTAGAGTCTCACTTATGAGTGTGTTGCACTCCACATTTATAATTGAGATGCTATAGGGCATTTAGGAAACGTTACCCTTCTTTTGTTTCAAGATCGTTCCATTAAGCTGAGTCATAAGAAGGCGGTATGAAGCTCTCACTAGATTTAGCATGCATCAGAGGTGAAAGTATTACAGTAGAGCTTTAAAGCATAATGTGGAAGGGAGATAAACAGAAGATACGATGCGAGATTGTATAGTAAGTACAGTAAAGGTGAAGAATATACGCGATACTCAAGTACAAAAGGTTGTGAATAGCTGAGACTTCAGATATAGTTTGGGTTTTAAGTTAAATTTACAAAGGAGGCCCTAATGAAAATTTTGTAAATCCCTAAGAGTTAACATTCGAGGACGAATGTTCTAAAAGGGGGAAGGATGTTACACCCCGTAAGTTTAACAAACTTGATACCGTCAGAGATTATGTTAGTGTGGTATTTTCTTTTAAGTAAAGTATTTTAGTAAAAGTTTTAATAGGTATAATTTTGGATAGTTACTTATTACTACTTTTGAATATATTTTAAATTATATACAATAATATAAGGATATTTTGTTAGACGTTATTTTAAGACAGATGAGTCTGAATAGATGATGACATCTTTGTCATTTCAGTAGTTTTAGTTCATGAATTGCAAAAATATACATATTCCTATTTCATATATTATCTATATATATATATATATATATATATATATATATATATATATATATATATATATATAGTGTGTGTGTGTGTGTGTGTGTAAGAAGAAACAAATTTACAAACAATCAACGTGCAAATTATGCTGATTTTTAGTAAGGAGATTGATTCTTTTTGTTACCAAACAATGTACTACCAGCTATGCTGAGTATAACTAGAACTTATTTGACTGACTATACGTAACATAATTAAACTTATTTGGTTTCGTTGAAAGAATATTTGCGATTAATTGAAGTACTTTTAAATATTGTAACTATATTCTTAATTGATGGCCAAATGACTTCCATACTCTTAAATTAAGTTAATTTATTGTTGAGACTAAAACAAATTAAGATAGTAATCTTTTTAATATTATCTAAAAATTTAAAATTATTATCTACGCACAAAGTTGAGGTTGAATTACTTTGTTTATATATTTAAAATGTAATTTAGTAACAGTACTTTGCAAACTTTAAGTTTTTATCAGATCCAACAAAAGGTTTAAACTTATATATTGTGTCAACATCTCTTCAGTTTTGGAGAAAAATAAAATAGTTTGCAAGTTTAATTTTGTTCAAACAAGTGATGGATGTTATCAACCTCCATTATTTTACTCCAAACTAGTGATTGATATACTATTAAGATTACAGTAATTCATTATTATTTTGACAAGATAATGATGCTAACTCAAGTATATATATGTAAGTAGCCACTTTATAGGAAGGGGTGTCACTGTCACAGGAAAATACACCGTGTAGCATAATGTGAAAAACGTTTATGAAATTTTCTTTATTATAAAGATAGAAATTATTTTGTCACAAGAAAAGAAGGTTATTTTTTTACCATTTTAAGAATTGAGCGTACAAAAATTTATACTCTTCATATGAGATTAGGAAAATTATAATTTAAGAAAATACATGTGTTTTTTATATGGATATTTTAATGAAATAATAGTGTACATATTTATTTTATATAGTACCACATAACCATGATAGTAAGATATATAAAGTGTATTAAAAATAAGTAGAATTTTAAGTAATTTAAGATAATTCTTAATTATGTGGATAATGGGTTAATTATTGTTTTTAATGATAGATTAACTAATTAATTATCATTGTTGGATAAGCTTAACCTTTCCCTAACGTGGCAGCCCCTCCAATTCCAAAATTTGACGACTCTTAATACTCTTGGTAACGTGGCATTTAGAGATGATTGGCTAATTGTTGCCTTGAAATGACTCACAATGGACAAAGGAGCTTAAAAATGAAACGGAGGGTTCCCAGTATATTTGCCATAGAATTGACATACAATTGGCATGTTTGGCTCTAAGGAGAAAGTTCACTTGGGTTCAGACGTTATAAGTTGTCAAATGGTAGTACAAAGTATTGATTATCTTCCAACTCCTTCAATTCAAATGGGTTTTCTTCGATGAAAGTGCACTGGACTTCGATAAAATGTGAAATTCAGGTGGCCTTGTTGTGGCACATTGCTTCTTTGTGTAGCATGTTGCTTGAGGTGCTTCATTAACTGAGAAAAAATTAAAGAGATTTCACGTTTTAATTTCCATAACATCTAGAGGGTTGTACTTTCTTAACCATCCATAATGTAGAACTGCTGTGGAGTCGAGATTTTCTGTTACAATCTTTCTCAAGAATATCGTAAGGATTTTTCTCTACTTTTATCCGGCATTACGTGTTCTTGGCAAAAGATGTATTGTCCAGAGAACTGTCTCAGGTATGTTAAGGCTATCCCTTCTTTCCTTTTGGCAGGATCTGTACGATAGAAATAAAATGAGAAAAATGACACGACTAAGTTTCAGCGACTAGACTATTCTCTGTATTCTGAGATTGCCATGAAAATTATCACTAAATGCTAGATTTGTCACAAAATATAAATTGATTTAGTATCCGTCATTAAATTTACCAAACGTTCAACACTAATTTGTAATTTACCAACCAATTTCACCTGTATGTTGGTAAATCTTCCAACTATTTCAATATTAGTTGGTAAATTACCAACGGACTTAGGCTCTGTTGGTAGTAATTACTAACAAATTATATGTTATATGCAATATTATCAACTAATTCTAATATGTTAATAATTAACAAACCACAATCTTGATAGATTAATGTCACGATCCGGATTTCCCACCCCCGGGAGTCGTGATGACGTCTACTCGTGGAAGCTAGGCATGCCGAGTAATTTAGATTCACTAACTCTTTTACTTAGCCCTTTCAACAGTTTAAATCAACATGCGATCAACAGTAAAATATTAACAATAATTAAGTACATGTGGAAGACGCAATCTGATAACTTAGCCCAAAAACAAGTACGACAATACCAAGTACATTTCTACCCGGAACCGGTGTCACAATATCACGGACCGTCTACAAATACTACATACAATTGTCTGGAAAGAAAGATACAATCTGTCTTTGACGTAAATGAAAACACAATATAAAGTTAGAAGAGAACGCCAAGGCCTGCGGACGCCTGCAGGACTACCTCGGGATCTCTGACTGGACTGAAGGCAGCCACCCAAAGCTATGGTCCAAAGGCTGCCGCTCCGGGATCTGCATACAGTGCAGAGTGTAGTATCAGTACAACCGACCCCATGTGCTGATAAGTTCCTGGCCTAACCCCGGCGAGGTAGTGATGAGGCTAGGACCAGACTACCAAATAAACCTGTGCAGTTATATCATATACATTGGAAAATATACAAAAATAAACAAGTAAAAATGGGAGTGGGACGTGCTGCGGGGGAATATTGTTGCGGCGTGCAACCCGATCTAATTATACTGTTACGACGTGCAACCCGATCCAAATCATTTATCGCTGTTGCGGTGTGCAACCAATTATTGTATATTGGATCCAATTATTGCAACCCGATCCAATTATACTGTTACGGCGTGCAACCCGATCCAAACATAATATTGTTGCGGCGTGCAACCCGATCCAAATCATTTATCACTGTTGCGGTGTGCAACCCGATCCAATTATACAGGTCAACACCAATCACAAAGGGAGTCCTGGCAAGGGATCAATAAAGAAACAATACTATCGCGGCAGGGGAATCGACGATATAAGTAAATACATCCCGACAAGGGAAAATCAGCTATAACCGAACTCGTTCCAACATCTAACTTCCTCACCTAACACCAATACACAATCATAAGTAATTTCCATGAGAATAATCATAATCCTTGCTCAACTATGACGACCTGGTTAGTCATCTCTTGAGTTACCGCTCCGTTTTCCCCATTTTTGCTTCTTATTGCTCTGTCTATCGGTTCTATATGTGATCGGGTTGGTTGGCTCGGGTTCGAAAAGGATTTGGTAAGGTTTGAGACACTTAGTCTCTTTTGAGGAAGCTTAAGTTGGAAAAGTCAACCGGATGTTGACTTATGTGTTAGAGGGCTCGGATGTGAGTTCCGATGGTTTGGTTAGCTTCGGGAGGTGATTTGGGACTTAGGAGCGTGATTGGAATGATTTTGGAGGTTTGGAGGAGATTTAGGCTTGAATTGGCGAAGTTGATATTTTGGCGATTTCCGATTGGTAGGCGAGATATTGATATAGGGTTGGAATGGAATTCCGAGAGTTGCAGTAATTCCGTGGTGTCATTTGGGATGTGTCTGCAAAATTTCAGGTCATTCGAACGTGGTTTGGTTGGGTTTTTGATCAAAAGCGTAATTCGAAAGATTTTCGAAACTTAGGCTTGAATCCGATGTGTTTTGGTTGAATCGATGTTGTTTGAAGTATTTTGAAGATTGGTACAAGTTTGAATAAGGTTTTGGAATATGTTGGTGCTTTTTGTTGAGGTCCCGGGGGCCTCGGGGTGATTTCGGATGGTTGACGGAGAAGTTTGGAATTTTGGTGAGTTGCAGATTTTTGCTGCTTCTAGTATTTCAGCACCTGCGGATTGGGGACCGCAGGTGCGATCATGCAGATGCGTGGAAGGGAGTAGCAGAAGCGGAATGAAGCTAGGGAGGCAGGAAACCGCAGAAGTGGTTAGTGGACCGCACCTGCAATGGCGTAGGTGCGACTGGTGCATCACATATGCGGATCAGGGCAGAATAAGTGAAAACTGCAGAAGCGGTTCTTTGGATGCAAATGCGATACCGCAGATATTATCACTGCTGATGCTAATATCATTTATTCTATTGCTTTCTCTAATTTGAGATGTGAATGCTTTAGATGGAAAATCTACCACGTAATCAATTGGAGAAATGTATGAAGAATTTGATCTAGTCAACCTAGATGATAAACTGATATTATCAGTTTGTACGGGTTCATTAAACCTGATTTTAACAGTGCCATCTGAGGTTTGTTCTATTTCTGTAACCTTAGTATTACCAGTGTTTCGAGGTGCAATAGTTTCCTCTATGACCTATTCTTTAGGGAAATCAATTTCATCCCATTTAATAGGTCTTCTGGTGGTTACTTTGGATTTGCCAAAGTTGGTTTCTATAAGAATAGTTTTGTTTTTGAAGTCCATTATTTTGCACATAGGATTCAAAGTATATAAAGGTTTGTAATAAATCCTATAACAGATGCATATAACTTCTATACCGGGTAAATAATCATAACCATGTAATTTAATGCTAAGTATTAAAGCATTTAAAGAGTTCTCATTATTAAGAGAAATCTGCAAATTAGGATAAGCATTAAAATAAACAGGGCCATAGGCCAAACTGGTTTGCACAGTCCCTATAAGAGACTTTTTCCAGTTCTGGTTTCTACCATCTCTGAGAGCTGCTATGAAATTTTCAGGTAAGCCTCTTAACGTAAGTGGCTTAAAGGCGACTTGTATTAAGCCTATATGTATAAATCTATGTGAATCCCTATAAGGGGCTAAATCACTTTCAGATAATAATCTGAACGCAGCATGATCACTATCTATGGTGGTAGTCTCTTCAGTAGTTTTAACTATTTGTTTTAAACCTATTCTTTCGAAGGTATCTAACTGGTATATTACCTTAGGCTTGACTAATGGTATAGTTCACTTATTAAGCAGATCTAATTGTTGAGGCAATTCATATTCTTCTTTTCTACTGTTTTTAACAGTAGTCTTCTTCCTAATGATATTCATTAAGAAAATAGTGTTAAACTTAGCTTCCGAGGTTTTTTTACTAGACATGGCTCTGATACCAAGGGGATACAAGATCGCTTCCGAATATGGCTCAGGAATGAATTAAAAGAACACCAGTCCTGGCCAGCTACTAACCTCTATAGTAAATCTTAAACCACGAGGCTCCTCACAACCCTTCAACTTCTTGAAATCCTTTTTATGGGATTTCTTTCTTTTGGATGGTATATCAATGGCGAATTGTTCACAGAATTCACCTAATTGTTGTCTCTTCGTGAGACGATGTTTCTTAATTTGTTGGTTTAGCTTGATCTCATTGCACAGAGCTAAACCTTCCTGAGTGCATACACTAAATAGTTTAACATATGAGTAATTATTATAATCGATACTCATCCCTGCGCCTCCAAGGACTTTTCTAATCCTTTCAGCAAATAAGGGAGGGAGTCCATCTATGAATTTGGACTTCCAATGAGTACTATTACTCTCTGGCAGTTCCATTACTCTGGACAAGAAAACATCTTTCTACCATCTAAAAGATGTGAGGGTTTTACACCTCAAATTCTGGAGCATTGTCCTAATGGTCTCACTATTATCAGACCATCTTCCAGAAAAGTGTTCGATAATATTCATGACTAAAGAATAGACTGAGTTTTGAACAGTCTTTTCATCTTCAGTCTTGGTTGCATTCATTATTTGAAAGCGTTGCTCATTAGTGAGATATTATCCCACCAACCTTTCAGCTGACTAGTAAATTCAACAATAGTCATTTCTGCTAATGCTCTATCAATATTTTTATTAACTTTACAATAGTAATGTACATAAGCATTCTATGTACTGTTGTATAGATCTGTCTTTCAGCAAGACCATCTATGTTCCATTCATAAATATCCGACCCACTGTACCGAGGGTATGCCCTTTCAGGATTCTTACAAATGCGACGTATAGCCTAAACTTCAGGATTGAGTTTTTACGCTTGTAGTGAGGTCTTACAAAATTTTCATGCCTATTAAGGTCTTACAGTTTTCCATGCCTATTGAGGTCTTACAGTTTGTCATGCCTATTGAGGTCTTACAGTTTTTGTTGCTATGTAGAATAGATCTGGTTATGCCGAGTCTGCCCGCTCGGGGTCTTACAGTTTTGGGTTTTCTAGTATATGGCGATTGATGACAGTCTCCGAGTCATCGAGTTTTCTTAGGCTCGAAGGCCGCTATTTGTGAGCTCGGAGTTGCCTTGTTGGGGCCTTATGAGCCTGGAGTTCCGACCCTGGGGTCGTGCGGGTGTCAGATTGTTGACGCTAAGTCTCTGAGTATTTCGGGATGCATTTGGTGGAAAGGCCCTCGCCGTGAGCATGTTGAAATCCTCTTTTCTAAAGTACGAGATGCTGAAAGATATTCTTTATTGCTCGACATAAATACATGCTGTTTTGTTGTTGCGAGCTCGGCCCGTGCGGGCGCGACTCCTTGGACCGAACGGTCCGGTGCATCATTCCTATTGGTGCTCCGTTCGTCATTTCTCAGAGTGGGGATGGTTGTAAAGAAAGTCCCGTAGGCTCACTGAATCTTTCTTGGGAAGTGTGTGGATGTTACCTCATTAAAAACCCCTGCCGGTAAAAACCCGTTTCGGGATAAAAAAACCGATCAAAGGAAAAGAGTGCAATGGACGCTTTGAAGCCTCAGGATCTTCGAGCCGGAGTGTCGTCCTGATTATCTTGGTCGTTGACCTGCACAAGAGTTATCTTGAAGTAGAAGATGTAAAGAGGGACAGGCGATTATACCTTGGCGGCGACGGCGCTTCTCGAGTTCTGGCGCTTATTCAGCGGTTGCTAAGTGGTCCTTTATTTGAATGCGTCTGGGGAAACCATCACAAAATCGTGTGGATGACATGTTGGGGCTCGTCTACTTTGTTCCTTTTGTCTATTTCTCTTTTTCGCGATTGATTTTTATCCCGGTTGCTGAGAAATTCCCGAAGGTGGCCATTATCGAGCAATCGGGCCACTTCCTCTTGGAGTTGCTTGCAATCTTCGGTTCGGTACCCGTGCGAGTTATGAAACTCGCAAATCAAATTGTAGTTCCTGTGGGAAAGATCCGAATGTACCGGTCTGGGGCATCTGACGTCTCTGATTTTTCTACTGGCGAACACGATGTCTCACACATCGACGTTGAAGCTATACTCTGATAGGCGGGGTGCCCCTGTTGGCCTTGCGTACCCGCCGAGGCCACCCCTGTTGAGGGGTCCCTGAGGATTCTGTCCTTGGTTTGCCAATCGGCCTTTACAGGGCGGATTGCGCTTTGGAACTTTCTTTATTCGATCTTGACTCCTTCACCAAGAGCCTTCTCTGGTGTACTAAGCCAGAATGGGCTCCCAGCTGGTTGTCCTCGACCCTAATCTTTGACTGGTATCGGTTGTGGACGTCCGACCAGGTTACGGCGGGATACTCGATCAGATTCTCTTTCAACTGCCTTGATGCCACCAAGCTTCGTTCATTCAGGCCTTGAGTGAAGGCCTGCACTACCCAGTCGTCGGAGACCGGGGGGAGCTCCATTCGTTCTGTCTGAAAATGAGACACGAATTCTCGCAGCATTTCGTTCCCCCTTTGCTTAATCTTGAATATGTCGGACTGCCTTGTTGCTTCCTTTATGGCACCGTCGTGCGCACGAAGGAGTCTGCCAGCATAGCAAACGACTCTATGGAGTTGGGAGACAGGTTGTGGTACCACATCATGGCCCATTCGAGAGCGTTTCTCCAAATTTCTTTAGTAGGACTGATTCTATCTCATCGTTCTTTATGTCGTTCCCCTTCACCGCGCACGTGTAGGCGGTGACGTGTTTGTTGGGGTCCGAGGTCCTGTTGTATTTTGGGAGTTCTGGCATTCTGAACTTCTTTGGAATGGGTTTCAGAGCCTCTTCCTCTCGGAACGACCGTTGCACGAACTTTCTCGAATCTACACCTTTCAGGACCGGGGGTGCTCCTAGGATCTGATCGACCCTAGAGTTGTAGGTCTCGAAATTTTTATCGTTGGCCGCTATCATTTTCTCACCTGATTCGATCCTTCTGGTGAGGTCCTCAAGTATCTTTATTATGGAAGGGTTGGCTACTGATCCGTTATCGCTTGATCTCTTGGGTACTTGTTCGGCGAGGGGAGCTGTTTCTGGCGCTGCTGTGCTGGGAGTCTTCGGATGGCTTTGTAACTGAGGGATGGCCAACTATTGCGCCTGTAACATTTCAAAAATAATATGAAGACTAACCCCCTCTTCTTCTCGGGCTGGGGTTTTTTGGGCTTCCTGTCGGTCGTTGTGCCGTATGCTCCCGTCGGTGTGGGAAGTTTCATTGACTTGTCGTGCGTCCTGTGAATCCGCGCCTACTAGAATCGATCCGGGCACGTTACCAGGATTCTGCGGTGGTGCTACAGTGGCCGGGACAACCACGCCATTTTTCCCGTGGTTTTCGAGGTTGTCGTTCTCGACTCTGTTTACCGAGCCAAACATCTTGACCTGAAATTAAGAGATCTTAGACAAGAAAAAGTGTGAAAGATAACTTGCGTTTGAGCAATGAAACCAGTAAAAAAATAATCACTATTATTTTTAGCCCAACGGTGGGCGCCACACTGTTTACCGTGAAAATAGTAACAACAGTTAAATTTGTAGATGGGGTTCTAAAAATACATGATCTATTTTATGCTAGTTGTATGAGCAGATGATGCTAAGAATATGAAGTTTAACGATGAAATGCGAGCTAAAACGAGGCAATAATCAGACCGAGGGGCTTACTGCCCTAGCTTCGGACTGGTCGATGGAGGACCTCGGGGTCGATAGCTGGGTTCGATCTCGAGCTATCGAGGGTAGTCGGGAATGGGATAACAGTTAAGATATGATTAATCAAGGCTCCTTATGGCCAAGACCAAGCAATAGATGAAGAACAAGTAAGAAAGCTATAAATGCTAAAGTGGCTTCGAGCCAGAGAGAACGGACAAGTTAGAAAGAAGAGAGAAAGAGAGATATTATTAATCTTGTGGAGAAATTGTAGGAGCAACATCAACCTTTTACAAAGTGGCATGGATTCCCCTTATATAGGAGAGGGAATACAATATAGTACCGAGTGCATTAAAAGTAAAGATGCGGGGATGGGACGGCTAGGCATGATGCTAGTGTTTGCTGATTCTAGTTGCTTGCCTCGGGAATCCCCCGTCCTTGGAAACTTCATTGGGTCACGAACAAATTCCCCATCCTCGGAATCTTTGCTGGGTCACGGACGAACCTTGAAAGAGGGAGCTCGATCGTAATCCTGCAGCCTTGAGATGCCGATATGACTCCCCGAATGCACCTTAGCGGCGAGAAATAGACTCCTCTGATTTCACCGCATACAAGTTTAAATCAACATGCGATCAATAGTGAAATATTAACAATAATTAAATACATGGGAAAGACGTAATCTGATAACTTATCCCAAAAACAAGTACGACAATACCAAGTACATCTCTACCCGAAATCGCTGTCACAATATCACGGACCGTGTACGAATATTACAGACAATTGTTTAGAAAGAAAGATACAATCTGTTTCTAAAATAAATGAAAATAGAATATAAAGATAGAAGAGAACGTCGGGGCCTGCGGACGCCTTCAAGACTACCTCGAAATATCTAACTGGACTGAAGGCAGCCACCCAAAGCTATGGTCCAAAGGCTACCGCTCCGGGATCTGCACACAATGCAGAGTATAGTATCAGCACAACCGACCCCATGTGCTGGTAAGTGCCTAGCCTAACCCCGGCGAGGTAGTGACGAGGCTAGGACCAGACTACCAAATAAACCTGTGCAGTTATATAATATACAATGAAAAATATACGGAAATAAACAAGTAAAAATGGGAAGGGGACGTGCTGCGGGGGAATATCATTTCTGAATAGTAATCCAAGAGAAAAGCATAAAGGCGATTTAGAATTCATAGCAAAAGAATAAGGAAATCGCAACCAACCAATAAATACTTTTATTTCTACTGTTGCAGCGCGCAACCCGACCCAAATCATAAAAACACTGTTGTGGCATGCAACTCGATCCATATCATTTGTCACTGTTACGGCGTGCAACCCAATCCAATTATATTGTTGCGACGTGCAACCCGATCCAAACATAATATTGTTGCTGTGTGCAACCCGATCCAAATCATTTATCAATGTTGCGGCGTACAACCCGATCCAATTATACAGTTCAACACCAATCACAAAGAGATTCCCGGCAAGGGATCAATAAAGAAACAACACTATTCCGACAGGGGAATCAACGGTATAAATAAATACGTCCAGGCAAGGAAAAATCAGCTATAACCGAACTCGTTCCAACATCTAACTTCCTCAACTAACACCAATACACAATCATAAGTAATTTCCACGGGAATAATCATAATCCTTGCTCAACACATAGAATCAACAACTTATGCATTCATAGTATCTGTTAAGAACACAACAATTTCAATTTAAGGCTCACGATCATGCTTGACACCGACTTATAGATACTCGTCACCACACCTATACATCGTACTCAACAAGTAACACATAGCAAATAGGACACAACTCCTAATACCTCAAGCTAAGGTTAGACCGAACACTTACCTCGAACTTCCACGGCCAACTCAAGCCTCAAACACCGCTTTTTCTTTTAAATTTAGCTCCAAAATTAATTGTATCTAGACATAATCGACTTAATAATATCAATAAACGCTAAACAATTTGATTCCAATGCTTAATTATAGATTCCCTATCATTCTTCCCAAAAAGTCAAAAATCGACCCCGGGCCCGCTGGGTCAAAACACGAGGTTCGGACCAAAACCCGATCACCCATTCAGCCACGAGCCTGAATATAAAATTATTTTCGAAATTCGATCCCAAAATGATATCTAAATTCCAATTATATAAAAATCCCCAACTCTACTCAAATCCCTAATTTTCTACCATTAAGAGCATGATTTAGGCCTAGAAATCTAATGAGTGTTAATGAAAATTGAAGAAAATGAGTCTAGGATTACATACCTATAAATTTGTGGTGAAGTTCTCTTTCAAAAATTGCCCAATTTGGAGTTTGGAAGAAGAAGTTATGAGTTTTGGGTTAAATCCCGTTTCTGTTACTGTTTAAAAATCACTAGGCAGATCTTCATCGCGTTTGCGATGGGTCTGTTACGTTCGCGATGGGTCAGGCTCTATTGGCCATCGCATTCGCAATGATAGGCTCGCGATCGTGGAGATTCAGCCAGCAGAGCCTTCGCATTTGCGGTCGGGTGGTCGCGTTCGCGTAGAGTAAAATCCCTCTCCCCCTGCCCAGGCCCAAAGGCCTTCGCATTCGCGATAGCAGGTCCGCGTTCGCGAAGAAAACACTCCCAAAGCTTCGCGTTCACATCCTGTGTCTCGCGTTCGCGTAGAAGGAGATTTCCTTCAGCCTGACTAACCCTTCGCGTTCGCGAGAGTCCTTCCGCGAACGCGAAGAATAACACACCAGAACACCAGAAACTGAAAGCCTGCAACTTTTTCAAAGTTCAAAAACCTTCCGAGACCTATCCAAAACTCACCCGAGCCCTCGGAGCTCCAAACCAAACATGTACACTACCTCAAAAACACCCTATGGACTTACTCGTGCGATCAAATTGCCAAAATAACATCAACAACTATGAATTTAGCATCAAAATCATGGAATCACTGAAGAACTTCAAATTTTTCAATTTTTTCAAATACGGTCCGATTCACGTCATTTTCTGTCCATTTCTTACCAAATTTCACAGACTTTAAACCACATATAAGACCTGTACCGGGCTCCGGAACCAGAATACGGGCCCGATACCATCAAATTTTAAACACATTTCATTTTCAATAACTCATAAATATTCCAGAAAATAATTTTCTTCAAAAATTTATTTCTCGGGCTTGGGACCTCGGAATTCGATTCCGGGCATATGCCCAAGTCCCATATTTTCCTACGGACCCTTCGCTACCGTCAAATCATGGGTCCGGGTCCGTTTACCCAAAATGTTGACCGAAGTCAACTTAAATTCATTTTAAAGTTAAAATTCATCATTTTTCACAGATTTTCACATAATGGATTTCTGGCTAAGCCCCGGAATGTGCACACAATTGGAGGTGATGCTGAAAGAGGTTTTAAAGGCCTCAAAATACAAAATTTATTTCTAAAACAAGTGATGACCTTTTGGGCCATCACAATTATAAAAGGAGTTTTAATTAAATTAAGAGGAGGGATATGACCTCGAAAGTGCAGTGTGCTTTAGTTAAGATCAACCTAAATTATATCAAAAGATGTAGTACAGATTTGCTAAAGTATAATGACTTATAAGAGAATCTATAGTAACAATATTTAAACTGGTATAGTTTCTTATGAAGAAATACAAACGGTGAATGCAAAAATTAAAGGTAAAATTTGACCCATTTAAGGGTTATTTTGTCCTCCAAAGTCATATGGTGGCCACTTGACACAGATTTGATGAAACGAAGATATATATTTAGAATGAATTGATTGCCAACCAAACTTCATTTGTGTTGCATCGCTTTTTTTGTAGAAAGCTCGACCAGCGAGAAAAAGTGTTTGGCCGAAGCCAAAAAGAGAGAGGGCAGTCTTTAGAAACAACAGGTTGGGAAAGCAAGAGAACGCTTAGGTTGACTTTCTTTCATTTTTGTTATGGAAAGTGAAAGTCGTTTCGTTTAGTACGAGATCGCTTCACACCTCGCGGTGCGAAAAGATTGGAAGATCTGGCCAAAGAAGGTGATAGCCCTGTAGATTCGTTCCCATGGTTCGATCCTTCCCAGTAAAACGCGGCGTGTTCGAATTCTGATCGCTTTTACGCGAGAAAGGGGGACCACCCCGGTGCCTACTGGAGATAGACTCCTATCTATGCTAACTATCTTTGTTTGGTTTTCTTGCAATACTCGACGGTATAGCGCATGCGTCTCATCGTCTTGGGAGCACTCGTAGTTGTTTGAGTCGTTGCGTTAGGGCAATACAACTACGAGAACCAGTCGGTGTTAGCTTAAGTCGCAAGTCAAGTTGTGTAAATCAAGTGACAGACGGAGAAATTGAAAGTTTCCGCCTTTCCAAGTCCAGCTAGCATCATGCATGCCTAAAATCACTGGTGGATGTAGAGTATAATTACCAGGTTTATCTGAACCAACGTTATTGACATAAAGTATAGATGTATGCGTAAAAATCACTACAATTCCAACAAATATTAGATCTGGATTTTGAACTCATATCTTCAAAAGTTTAACGGTTTTAGCGGTAAGAACATAAAAGTTAAACCTATCAAATAAAAATCATGAAACTGCATCTTTATCCATTGAAGTAACTAGTTTTGCCAAAAAAGACTCTATTCATAGAAGTATTAGAGGTGCCTATATGCTTGAATTCCCATGTGTCATATTATTTTATCATATGTTCATGTGTCTCAGAAAAATACGTAAGTTGAAAAAGTTTACTTCATGATATTACTCAAAGGCATAATGGTCTTATGACATTCCAAGAGATTTTATTAACGTACTTCTTATGTATTGCATACATTTACATGTGCATTTACCCATAAATCAGACGGCGTTATATATATATATATATATGTATATATATGTATATGTGTATATATGTGTATGTATGTATATGTGTGTATATGTGTATATGTGTGTATATATATTGTCACGACCCTATGTTCATGTGTCTCAGAAAATTACGTAAGTTGAAAAAGTTTACTTCATGATATTACTCAAAGGCATAATGGTCTTATGACATTCCAAGAGATTTTATTAGCGTACTTCTTATGTATTGCATACATTTACATGTGCATTTACCCATAAATCAGACGGCGTTATATATATATATATATATATATATATATGTATATGTATATGTATATGTGTATATATGTGTATGTATGTATATGTGTGTATATGTGTATATGTGTGTATATATGTATATGTGTGTATATATATTGTCACGACCCCAATCCCCGGTCGCAAAATATCAATATAAATCCAACAGATCTGCTGTCACGAGCCAAGAGCCTCTAATACAAATCTGCGTAGCAACCTATACATAGAGCTGTCTAGAATGCGGAAATAAAGAGGATAAGGTGAGAAATCGGGTCCTGCGGACGTCATGCTGCTACCTCGATGACTCCGGAATAAGCTGAACAGCAGCAGAAGGCTCAAACTATGCCTCCGGGATACCTGTATCTGCACACATGGTGCAGGGAGCAAAGTGAGTACTCCAACTCAGTGAGTAATAACAATAAATAATGGCTGACAGTATGAAATCGTGAAAGGCACTAAGCAGTTCTATATCAAACAGTAAATTCATTTACGCAGCAGTGAATGAGGAAATCATGTGAAATTCTTTAAACCAGGTAAAATAGATATAATCAGTTCATTTATTCATTCTTATCCTCAGTTTTCAATTCATATACTCCTCACGATAACCGAATCAATAACATATATACCGCTGCGGCGTGCAGCCCGATCCATATATCGCTGTGGCGTACAGCCCGATCCATAATAATAATAGTCGACCGCGCTCACTGGGGGTGTGCAGACTCCGGAGGGGCTCCTTCAGCCCAAGCGCTATACTACTGCGGCGTGCAGTCCGACCCATATAACATACTACTGCGACATGCAGTCCGATCCATATAATATACCGCTGCGGCGTGCAGTCCGATCCAGTTAATATACTACTGCGGCGTGCAGTTCGATGCATATAATATACTATTGCGGCGTCCAGTCCGATCCATATCATATCAAATACCCTCACAATGGGGTTCTCGACCCCTCTCAGTCAACATAGACTTTGCCTCTCGGGCACCCTAAGATAAGACGGGGTTCTCAACCCACACGTACTCTCATTAGGATTTAACAATTTCTAAAGCTGGTTCATATTATGTTTATCAGTTAAGAACATGACTGAGGGTATGATTTCGACAAAAAAAGTGAGGTCAACCAATACAAATGCCCCCTAAGGGTTCTACAGATCGGCACAAGGCTCTAAACATGGCAACTAGCCCATAATATAATGATATTAATTAAGTCTCAGTCAAAAGTGTCGTAGAGTCATCAAACGGGATGGACCGAGTCCAAATCCCCAGTGGTAATAGACCCCACGCTCATCATACAGCGTGTGTCTCATCTCAACATAGCACCACGTTGTGCAAATCCGGGGTTTCAAACCCTCAGAACATCATTTATAACCATTACTCATCTCAAGCAGGCCGAAATCCTAGCTCGCTACTCCCCTGCCTCGCAAATCAACCTCCTCGAGCGTCGAATCTGATCAAAACCACAAGTAATACGTTACCATAGGCTAAGGGAATACAACCCAATCAAAAAGACTCGAAAAATATCGAAAATCACGAAGTTGGCAAAACCCGAGCCCCGAGCCCACTTCTCGAAAAATTAGAAAATTCACATCACCGGATTCCTTATCTCGCCATGAGTCTATACATATCAAATTTACCAAAATCCGAGCTCAATTGCTCCCTCAAACCCCAAATTTACATTCAAAAAGTCAATCCCTAATTCTTCCCCTTTTAATCAAATTTTCCATGAATTTAAGTGTTGAATCCACAATTAAATGATGTTTCTAGGCCATAGGACTCACCTCCAATTGATTCCCAGTCAAAACCCTCTTTAATCCTCGTCAAAAGCTCTCAAGGTTACTCAAAAATGGAGGAAATGGGTTTGGGTTCGCGGATGAAATATTTTTAACATTCTGCCCAGATCACTGTAGCTCCTTCTATGTGATCGCATTAGAGCCCATGCGATCGCATAGCACAAATATTCTGCCCCCCAGATTTAGCCCTATGCGATCGCATAGGCCTCTCTGCGATCGCATAGCACAAGGTCTTTACCCTTTGCAATCGCATACCTTCCACCGCGATCACATAGCATAACCAAACAACCCCTCGAATTCCTTCTATGCGATCGCATGACACCCTCTGCGATCGCATAGAACAAAAATACTCTGCAATTTTTCTGCTGCATTTTACAACTCCAAACTTCCCGTTAACCATCAGAAATCGCCCCGAGGCCCCCGGGACCTCAACCAAAAGTGCCAACCCATCCTAAAACATCATTCAAACTTGTTCCAATCATCAAAACACCACAAACAACACCAAAACCATCAAATTACATCGGATTCAAGCCTAAATTTCTTAAAAACTTCCGAAATACGCATTTGATCAAAAACCCGACCAACACACTTCCGAATGATCTGAATTTTTGCACACACATCCAAAATCATCAAACGAAGCTACTGCAACTCTCGGAATTCCATTCCGACCCCCGTATCAAAATCTCACCTACCAACCGGAATTCGCCAAAATACTACCTTCGCCAATTCGAGCCTAATTCCACTCCGGACCTCCAAAATCAATTCCGATCACACTCCTAAGCCACACATCAACCCCCGAATCTAACGGAATCACCGGAAATCACATTCGAGTCCTCTAACTCAATAGTCAACATCCGGTTGACTTTTCTAAAACAAGCCTTCCTTAAAGAGACTAAGTGTCTCATTTCCTATCAAAACCAATCCGATTTAACTCTAACACACCGAATACCGATAACAAAACATGAAGAAGCATAAAATGGGGGAAACGGGGCGGTAACTCACGTGACGATGGGCCAGGTCGTCACATCCTCACCAACTAAAACAAACGCTCGTCCTCGAGCGGGTCAAGAAACATACCTGGAGCCTCAAATAGGTGAGGATATCTGCTACGCATCTCCCGCTCAGTCTCCTAAGTAGACTCCTCCACGGGCCGAGCTCTCCACTGCACCTCACCGAAGTGATATCCTTTGATCTCAATCTCCGAATCTGACGACCCAAAATAGCCACTGGCTCCACATCGTAGGTCAAATCATCATCCAACTGGACCATGCTGAAGTCTAAAACATGAGACGGGTCCCCAACATACTTCCGGAGCATAGAAACATGGAATACCGGATGCACACTCGACAGGCTGGGTGGCAAAGCAAACTCATAAGCCACCTCCCCAATCCTCCTAAGTACCTCAAAAGGCCCAATAAACCGCGGACTCAACTTGCCTTTCTTCCCAAACCTCATAACACCCTTCATGGGCGAAACATTCAGCAAAACCTTCTCCCCAACCATATAGGACACATCTCGAACCTTCCAGTCTGCATAACTCTTCTGACGCGACTGCGCTGTATGAAGCCTCTCCTGAATCACTTTCACCTTCTCTAAGGCATCCTGAACCAAATCTGTCCCCAATAGTCTAGCCTCGCCGGGCTCGAACCAACCAATCGGAGATCTACACCGCCTCTCATACAAAGCCTCATATGGAGCCATCTGAATACTCGACTGGTAGCTGTTGTTGTAGGCAAACTCTGCAAGCGGTAGAAACTCATCCCAAGAACCTCCGAAATTAATAACACAGGCACGCAACATATCCTCCAGTATCTGAATAGTGTGTTTGGACTGTCCGTCCGTCTGAGGATGAAACGCTGTGCTCAACTCTACCTGAGTACCCAACTCTCTCTGCACGGCTCTCCAAAACTGTGAAGTAAATTGAGTACCTCTATCTGAGATGATGGAGACCGGAACACCATGCAACCGAACAATCTCCCGAATATAAATCCCTGCCAACTGCTCTGGAGAATAGGTAGTACACACAGGAATGAAGTGCGCAGACTTGGTCAGCCGATCCACAATCACCCAAATAACATCGAACTTCTTCAAAGTCCAAGGAAGTCCAACCATGAAGTCCATAGTGATTCTCTCCCACTTCCACTCGGGAATAACCATCTGCTGAAGCAAGCCACCCGGTCTCTGATGCTCATATTTCACTTGCTGACAGTTGAGATAACCGAGCTACAAACCCCACGATATCTTTCTTCATTCTTCTCCACCAATAGTGCTGCCTCAAATCCTGATACATCTTCGCGGCTCCTGGATGGATGGAATACCGCGAGCTGTGGGCCTCCTCCAATATCAACTCCTGAAGCCCATCCATATTGGGCACACAAATCCGGCCCTACATCCTCAACACGCCATCACCATAAATGGTCACATTCCTGGCATCATCATGTTGAACCCTGTCCTTAAGGATAAGCAAATGTGGATCATCATACTGACGCTCTCTGATGCGGTCATACAAGGAAGACCGAGAAACCACACAAGGCAACACCCGACTAGGCTCTGAAATGTCTAATCTCACCATCCGATTGGCCAAAGTCTTAACATCAACTGCAAAGGGCCTCTCCCCAACTGGAATGTATGCCAAACTACCCATGCTAACTGCCTTCCGGCTCAATGCATCGGCCACCACATTGGCCTTCCCGGGGTGATACAAAATGGTAATATCATAATCCTTGAGTAACTCAAGCCACCTCCGCTACCTCAAATTAAGATCCCTTTGCTTGAACAAATGCTAAAGACTGCGATGATCCGTGAACACCTCACAAGATACGCCATGCAAGTAATGCCTCCAAATCTTCAATGCATGAACTATGGCAGCCAACTCCAAATCGTGAACGGGGTAGTTCTTCTCATGGGGCTTCAACTGACGAGAAGCATAAGCAATAACTCTACCCTCCTGCATCAACACACAACCAATCCCAACTCTCGAAGCATCACAATACACAATATATGAACCTGAGGTTGATGGCAAAACCAACACTAGAGCTGTGGTCAAGGCTATCTTGAGCTTCTGAAAGCTCTCCTCACACTCGTCTGACCATACAAATGGAGCACCCTTCTGAGTCAACTTGGTCAAGGGCGATGCAATGGATGAAAATCCCTGAACAAACCGGCGATAATAGCCTGCTAACCCAAGAAAGCTACGAATCTCTATGGCTGAGAACGGTCTAGGCCAACTCTGAACCGCCTCTATCTTCCTTGGATCAACCTGAATACCCTCGCTGGACACCACATGTCCCAAGAAAGCCACAGACCCAAGCCAAAACTCACACTTGAAGAACTTTGCATAAAGCTTCTCCTCCCTCAATCTCTGTAATACCACTCGCAAATGATGTGCGTGCTCCTCCTGGCTACGCGAGTACACCAATATATCATCAATAAAAACAATCACGAATGAATCCAGATATGGCTGAAATACACTGTTCATCAAATGCATGAACGCGGCTGGGGCATTAGTCAGCCCAAAGGACATAACAAGAAACTCATAGTGCCCATATCTAGTCCTGAAAGCAGTCTTCATAATATCTGAATCCCTGATCTTCAACTGGTGATAGCCTGAACGAAGATCAATCTTGGAGAATACCCTCGCTCCCTGAAGCTGATCAAATAAATCATCAATGCGAGGCAAAGGATACTTGTTCTTAATTGTTACTTTGTTCAATTGCCTATAATCGATGCACATTCTCATTGTGTTGTCCTTCTTCTTCACAAATAAAATGGGCGCACCCCAAGGTGACACACTAGGCCGAATGAACCCCTTATCTAGGAGTTCCTGAAGCTGTTCTTTCAATTCCTTCAACTCTGCTGGTGCCATACGATACGACAGAATAGAAATGGGCTGAATGCCCGGCACCAGGTCAATATCAAAATCAATATCCCTGTCCGGTGGCATGCCCGGCAGGTCTGCAGGAAAAACATCAGGAAAATCCCTCACAACTGGAATAGAATCAATACTGAGAGTCTCAGCTCCAACATCCCTGACATGAGCCAAATATGATAGACAACCTTTCCCAACCATACGCTGGGCCTTTAGAAAAGAAATCACCCTGCTAGGCACATAGTCAGTCACGCCACGCCACTCGATCCTCGGAACACCCGGTATAGTCAAAGTGACTGTCTTAGCATGACAATCTAGAATTGCACGGCATGGAGATAGCCAATCCATGCCCAAAATGACATCAAAATCCACCATGCTCAATAGCAATAGATCCACTCAGGTCTCCAAACCCCCAATAGTCCCCACACATGACCGGTACACACATTCTATAACAACAGTATCGCGCACTAGGGTAGATACATGAACAGGTAAAGAAAGAAACTCACGAGGCGTACCCAAATAACGAGCAAAGTATGATGACACATAAGAAAAGGAATAATACAGAGGCATCTCTGTGGCCGACTGAAACAATACCTGTAATGACAGCATCTGAAGCAATAGCATCTGGCCTGCCAGGAAATGCATAGAAACGGGCCTGACAGCCCCCTGATCGACCTCCCCCTCTAGGGCGACCCCTGGCTGCCTGACCTCTACCCTTAGTTGGCTGGGCGGGTGGTGAAGTAACTGGAGATGAAGTCAAAGTCTAACCCCTCTGCTGAGATGAGCTAGCAGCACGGCGGGGACACTTCCTACGCATATGTTCAAACTCTCCACACTCATAGCAACTCCCGGGTGCTGGGAACTGGGACTGAAGGGAACCCCTCGTGCCAGAGTGGCTAGCTGATGCACTCGGCCTGAATGAACCCTGAGTAGATGGAGCACGAGATGAACTCTGTGCTGGGAGAGCGCTGAGAGATGGCTGGTTCTGCTGAGAACCCTGATAACCACGACTAGAAGATCTACCTCGGTACTCGGGTCGAGCTGATTGAGCGGGCCTGAAAGAACGACCCTGACCCTGCTGGAACTGGCCCCTCGAAGGAGCGCCACTGAAACTGCCAGAACCTCGAGGCCTCTTGGCCTCCCTCTCCTCTCTCTCTTGACGGCGAGCCGTCTCAATATCACGAGCAATATCAACTGCATCCTTGAAGGAAATACCCAGAACTCTCTCTCGAGTCATCAGAATACAAAGGTGATAATTAAGACCATCCACGAACCTCTTAATCATCTCCCGATCAGTCGGAACTATCCATGAGGCATAACGAGCCAACTCAGAAAATCTCGCCTCATATTGAGACACAGTCATATCCCCTTGGCGAAGCCACTCAAACTGTCTACGTAGCTCCTCCCTCCGAGACTACGGTATCCACTTCTCCAAGAAGAGAGTGGAGAACTCCTGCCAAGTCAAAGGTGTTGCACCTGCCGGCCTACGCCACTCATAGGCCTCCCACCATGTGAAGGCCGCTCCAGTAAACTGAAATGTAGTAAAAGCCACACCGCTGGACTCAAGAATCCCTACTGTCCGAAGCATACACTGACACTTGTCGAGAAAACCCCTAGGCATCCTCGCCCTGAGCACCACTAAAAGAAGGAGGCTGAAGTCTACTGAACCTCTCGAGACAACGCTGCTCATCGTCTGGCATAACTGGAACCCTGTACTCCTGAACGGGTACCACTGGCTGAGTTGGAGGTGCCTCTGGAGTCTGTAACCCCTACACTACCTGCTCAGGCATGCGAGCAGCGGGGGTCTGATTGCCTCCCCCGGCCCGTGAAGTAGCTACTATTGTAGTGGTTGAAACTACCTGAGCTGGGCCAGTGTAAACTGATAAGATCTGTGCCAAGGCCTCCTGAAGACCCCAAACCACGATAGGCACAGCTGGTGCCTGAACTGGTACTGCTGGAGCATCCACAGCTGGAGCCTGATCCGGAGCCGGGGCAGCTGGTGGGTCAATAGGTGCTGCCCTTGCTGCTCTGCCTCTGCCACATCCACGACCGGGTCCACGGCCTCTGGTGGCCTCAGTAGGTGGTACTGGTGGTCGTCTGGCACATTTGGTAACTCGAGTCCTCACCATCTGTGAGAGAATGGAATAAAGAGAAATTTAGTATTCAGATCAACAAGTTTGCACGACAAGAATTTCAAGAATGTGGAATTTTCCTAACAGGTTCTGCAGCCTCCCAAAGATAAGTACAGACGTCTCTGTACCCATCCGCAAAACTCTAAAACCGGCTCTAATACCAACTTGTCACGACTCCAATCCCCGGTCGTGATGGCGCCCAACACGATGCTAGGCAAGCCCGACCAATTCTTCACTCACAATCCCTTATGTAGAATTCATTACCAATTAATAGGATTTAACGCCAATTAACATGATTATAACTCTGTAGCAAAAGATAAACAGTACGTAAAATCCATAAAATATCAATATAAATCCCACTGATCTGGTGTCACGAGCCATGAGACTCTAATACAAATCTGTGTAGCAACCTATACATAGAGTTGTCTAGAATGCAGAAATAAAGAGGATAAGGGGAGAAATCAGGTCCTGCAGACGCCATGCAGCTACCTTGATAACTCTGGAATAAGCTGAACAGCAGCAAAAGGCTCAAACTATGCCTCCGGATACCTGTATCTGCACACATGGTTCAGGGAGCAAAGTGAGTACTCCAACTCAGAGAGTAATAACAATAAATAATGGCTGACAGTATGAAATCGCGTAAAGGCACTATGCAGTTCTACATCAAACAGTAAAATCATTTACGCAGCAGTGAATGAGGAAATCATGTGAAATTCTTTAAACCAGGTAAAAAAGATATAATCAGTTCATTTATTCATTCTTATCCTCAGTTCTCAATTCATATACTCCTCACGATAACCAAATCAATAACATATATACTGCTGCGGCGTGCAGCCCGATCCGTATATCGCTGTGGCGTACAACCCGATCCATAATAATAATAGTCGACCGCGCTCACTGGGGGTGTACAGACTCCGAAGGGGCTCCATCAGCCCAAACGCTATACTACTGCGGCGTGCAGTCCGACCCATATAACATACTACTGCGGCGTGCAGTCCGATCCATATAATATACTACTGCGACATACAATTCGATCCATATAATATACTACTGCGGCATGCAGTCCGATCCATATAATACACTACTGCGGCGTGCAGTCCGATCCATATAATATACTACTGCGGTGTGTAGTCCGATCCAGAGCATATCAAATACCCTCACAATGGGGTTCTTGACCCGTCTCAGTCAACATAGACTTGGCCTTTCGGGCCCCCTAAGATAAGATGGGGTTCTCAATCCACACGTTACTCTTATTAGGATTTAACAATTTCTAAAGCTGGTTTATATTATGTTTATCAGTTAAGAACATGACTGAGGGTATGATTTTAACAAGAAAAGTGAGGTCAATCAATACAAATACCCCCTAAGGGTTCTACAGATCGGCAGAAGGCCCTAAACATGACAACTAGCCCATAATATAATGATATTAATTAAGTCCCAGTCAAAAGTGTCGTAGAGTCATCAAACGGGATGGACCGAGTCCAAATCCCCAGTGGTAATAGACCCCACGCTCATCATACAGCGTGTGTCTCATCTCAACATAGCACCACGTTGTGCAAATCCGGGGTTTCAAACCCTCAGAACATCATTTATAACCATTACTCATCTCAAGCAGGCCGAAATCCTAGCTCGCTACTCCCCTGCCTCGCAAATCAACCTCCTCGAGCGTACAAGTAATACGTTACCATAGGCTAAGGGAATACAACCCAATCGAAAAGACTCGAAAAATATCGAAAATCACGAAGTTGGCAAAACCTGAGCCCCGAGCCCACTTCTCGAAAAATTAGAAAATTCACATCACCGGATTCCTTATCTCGCCACGAGTCTATACATATCAAATTTACCAAAATCCGAGCTCAATTGCTCCCTCAAACCCCAAATTTACATTCAAAAAGTCAATCCCTAATTCTTCCCCTTTTAATCAAATTATCCATGAATTTAAGTGTTGAATCCACAATTAAATGATGTTTCTAGGCCATAGGACTCACCTCCAATTGATTCCCAGTCAAAACCCTCTTTAATCCTCGTCAAAAGCTCTCAAGGTTACTCAAAAATGGAGGAAATGGGTTTGGGTTCGCGGATGAAATATTTTTAACATTCTGCCCAGATCACTGTAGCTCCTTCTATGCGATCGCATTAGAGCCCATGCGATCGCATATCACAAATATTCTGCCCCCAGATTTAGACCTATGCGATCGCATAGCACAAGGTCTTTACCTTGTGCGATCGCATGCCTTCCACCGCGATCGCATAGCACAACGAAATAGCCCCTCGAATTCCTTCTATTCGATCGCATGATACTCTCTACGATCGCATAGAACAAAAATACTCTGCAATTTTTCTGCTGCATTTTACAACTCCAAACTTCCCGTTAACCATCCGAAATCGCCCCGAGGCCCCCGGGACCTCAACCAAAAGTGCCAACCTATCCTAAAACATCATTCAAACTTGTTCCAATCATCAAAACACCATAAACAACACCAAAACCATCAAATTACATCGGATTCAAGCATAAATTTCTTAAAAACTTCCGAAATACGCATTTGATCAAAAACCCAACCAACACACTTCCGAATGATCTGAATTTTTGCACACACATCCAAAATCATCTAACAAAGCTACTGCAACTCTCGGAATTCCATTCTGACCCTCGTATCAAAATCTCACCTACCAACCGGAATTCACCAAAATACTAACTTCGCCAATTCGAGCCTAATTCCACTCCGGACCTTCAAAATAAATTCCGATCACACTCCTAAGCCACATATCAACCCCCGAAGCTAACCGAATCACCGAAAATCATATCCGAGCCCTCTAACTTAATAGTCAACATCCGGTTGACTTTTCCAACACAAGGCTTCCTTAAAGAGACTAAGTGTCTCATTTCCTATCAAAACCAATCCGATTTAACTCTAACACCTAATACCGATAATGAAACATGAAGAAGCATAAAATGGGGGAAACAGGGCGGTAACTCATGTGACGACGGGCCGAGTTGTCACATATATATATACATACATATACATGTATATATACATATATATGTATATATATATGTATATGTATATGTATATGGGGTATGAGAAAAGGTTACGGCATTATATACGCACCACTACCTGATCAGCTGGTATACGATGATGATGTTGCCCATAGTGGATGAAATATGACTCAGACGGCATTATATATGCGTATATATATATATATATGGGACAAGGTTACAGAGTTATATACGCACCACCACCTGATTAACTGGTATATGATGATGATATTGCCCACAATGGCTGAAATGATATGATGGGATGCCCTCAGAGGCTTGATAATGTTATGTACGTACAGACCTATGCATTACATGACATTCATACACATATGCATGATATTATAAAAATTTCATAATTTACATAGCAATCCAAACTTACAGGTTGAGTCCTTTACTCCATGTTTCTTCCATGTCCTTAATTAATGTTGAATTATGGTTATGTTTTTTAGTTCTACCTACATACTCAGTACATTATTCGTACTGACGTCCTTTTTGTTAGGACGTTGCATTCATGCCTGCAAGTATAGATAATCAGTTTGACGGGCCCTCGTAGTTGATGAGATTGGCATTCAGCGAAGAATCGGTAAGACTCCACCTCATTTGGAGTGCAGCCGAGTCTATGAGTCATCGTGTTAGAGTTTTTCTACAGACTTATGGGTAGGTCGGTACCCTGCCCCATTTGATGTCAAATAATTTTAGAGGCTTTGTAGACAGAAGTTCAGTTTGTACAGTATGCTAGAGGCCTTGACGACCCATATGTATTCATGTTTTAAGTAAGATGGTTCAGCTATACAGTGTTTTCCACTTACAATTGTACATTATGAATTGTGCCCATGTGGGTCCATGATAGTTACAAAAGGAATGAATGAGTTATAGAGTGGTTCGCTCGGGCCACTACGGCACCGGGTGCCAACCACGCCTCTCAGGTTTGGGGCGTAACAGAAAGCCTCAAATGGAGCCATCTCATACTAGACTGATAACTGTTGTTATAAGCAAACTCGCCTAAAGGCAAGAATCAATCCCACTACCCTCCGAAGTCAATCACACATGCTCTGAGCATATCCTCCAAGATCTGAACTGTCTGCTCCGATTGCCTGTCAGTCTGCAGATGCAAGGCTATGCTGAGCTCTACTCGGGTACCCAACTCCCTCTGTACTGCTCTCCAGAAATGCAAAGTGAACTGAGGGCCCCATATGAAATGATAGAAATAGGCACAATATGCAACCGAACAATCTCCTAAATGTAAATCTAGGCCAACCTCTCCGACGAGTACGTAGTCATCATTGGTGATGAACCCAAGCTGCATCAAACTTCCTCAAAGTCCGCAGCAACCCAACTACGAAGTCCATAGTGATGCGCTCCTATTTCCATTTAGGTATAACCATCAGCTAAAATAGGCCACCTGGCCGTTGGTGCTCATACTTAATCTGTTGGCAATTTAGGCATCTCGCTACATACTCAACTATGTCCTTCTTCATTCGCTGCCATCTATAATGTTGCCTCAGGTCGTAATACATCTTCATAGCACCTGGATGAATAGAATATCGAGAACTGTGTGCCTCCTCTAGAATCTTCTCCCTCAATCCACTAACATTAGGAACACATAGACGATCCTAGAGTCGCGGACACCATCCTCATCGATAGTAAACTCCTTGGCACCACCCTATAGCACCGTCTCCCTATGAACCAGCACGTGAGTATCATCGTACTGATGAGCCTTGATCTGCTCAAATAATGAAGACTGAGCAATGATGCATGCAAGAACTCGACTGGACTCTAAAATATCCAACCTCATAGCCAAGGACTGAATGTCCAAAGCCAATGGTCTCTCCTCTGCTGAAATGAATGCCAAACTACTCATACTCTCAGTCTTTAAGCTCAAAGCATCCGCAACCACATTCACCTTGCCCGGATGATAAAAGATAGTAATATTATAGTCCTTTAGTAACTTAAGACACCTACACTGCCTCAAATTGAGACCCCTCTACTTGAACAAATGCTGCAAATTGCGATGATCGGTGTAAATCTCACAGGGCACCCCATAAAGATAATGCCTCAAGATCTTGAGAGCAAGAACTATCATGACCAGCTCCAAGTCATAGACGGGGTAAATCTTCTCGTGGGGCTTCGGTTGATGTGAAGCGTATGTAATAACTCGCCCTTACTGTATCAACACACGACCCAGGCCAACGCGTGAAGCGTCGCAATACACAGTATACATCCCTGAACCAGAAGGCAACACTAAAACCGGTGTTGTAGTCAATGCGGTCTTGAACTTCTGAAAGCTTGCCTCGAAATCATCAAACCATAGGAACGGAGCACCCTTTTGGGTCAATCTAGTCAAAATTGATGCAATAGATGAGAAGCTCTCCACAAACCGGTGATAATAACTTGTTAACCCCAAGAAACTCCTGATCTCGGTCGCTGTGGTAGGACGAGGACAACTCTGGACTACCTCGATATTCCTAGGATCTACCTTAATACCCTCGCCTGATACAACATGCCCCAATAATGCCATAGAATCTAACCAGAACTCGCACTTGGAGAACTTAGCTTATAGCTTCTGTTCTCGCATGGTCTGAAGCACAATTCTCAAACGTTGCTCGTGCTTCTACATGCTACGCGAGTAGATCAATATGTCATCAATAAATACAATGACAAATGAGTCAATATATGGCCTGAACATCCCGTTCATGAAATCCATAAATGCCATCGAGGCGTTAGTTAAGCCGAAGGACATCACTAGAAGCTCAAGTGGCCATATCTAGTCTGGAAAGCCATCTTTGGAACATCCGAAGCACGAATCTTTAGCTGATGATACCCTGATCTTAATTCGATCTTAGAGAACACCTTGGCGCCATGCAACTGGTCAAACAAATCATTGATACGCGGCAACATGTGCTTGTTCTTAATAGTTACTTTGTTTAACTGAAGGTAATCAATGCACATCCGCATAGTCCCATCCTTCTTCTTCACTAACAACATCGGTGCACCCCAAGGCGACACACTCGGCCTAACAAACCCCTTTGTTAGCATCTCCTCAAGTTGTTCTTTCAACTACTTCAACTCTTTTGGAGTCATGCGATATGGTAGAATAGAGAAAGGTTGTTTACCTGATGCCAATTCAATACAGAAATTGATATCACAATCTAGTAGCATGCATGGTAGATCAGAAGGAAACACATCGAAGAACTCCCTCACCCCGAGGACTAAATCAATCGTCGGAGTCTCTACAACAGTATCCCGAACATAACCTAGATAGGTCAAACAACCCTTCTCGACCATGTGTCGTGCCTTAAGGAAAGAGGAAACCCGGCTTGATGAACTAATAGATGAACCCTTCCACTCCAATCTAGGTGACTCTAGTATCGCCAAGGTAACAATCTTGGCATAGAAATCAAGGATGGCATGATATGGAGACAACCATTCCATGCCTAGGATGACCTCAAAGTCGGTCATGTCAAGCAACAAAAGATCTGCTCTAGTCTCGTAACCACAAAAAGTCACAATACAAGACCGGTAGACCCGATTCGCAATAACAAAATCACCACTGGCATGGACATATATACAAGAGTACCCAAGGACTCACTAACAAACACCTAGAATATGAGCAAACATAGATGAAACATATGAATACATAGACCCTGGATCAAATAGTACCGAAGCATCCCTACCACAGACAGAAATAGTACCTATGATCACGACACCTGAGGCTACCGCAACTGGTCTGGCTTGAAAGGCATAGAACCTAGCTGGAGTGCCACCTAATAGGCCCCCACTATAGGGCAGCCCCTATCCACCTACCCTCTACCTCTAGGCTGCCGGACGGCTGGTGCGGCAGCTGTGCAATAATCATGGGCTGATGACCCTGCTATACTGCCTTGCCCGAAGCTTGGGGCAGAACCTCCTCACATGACCAAGATCCCCGTGCTCAAAACAACCTCTCGGTGCAGAAGATGACTGACCCTAAGTCTGACCCTAGGGACCTGAACACCCACTAGAGGAAACCTGAATAGCCGGTGGACGGTAGGAGCTCTCTAGAATGGCACTGAAATAGGGCTACACTGGAGCACCCCAAGAAGGCGGCGATGCTGGATATGTGGCCCTGCTACTGGCCCCTCACAAATTGACCTCTACCTCCAAATGGAGCGCCACTGAACCCTCCAGAATATCTAGACCACTTGTCCCTCGATGCCTGCTCTCCACAACCTGCTCGTAAGGTGTTCCCATCTCAATCTCTTGGGCCAGAGTGACTTGGATACCATAGTGCAAGCCCACAATAAACCTCCACACTCTCTCAGCATCAGTGTGGGAGTATCATAAGTGCATTCCGAGACAACTCAGATAATCTTGCCTCACAGTCAATCACAGACATCTGACCCTGCCAGAGCCGCTCGAACTGACCCCGTAACTCTTCCCTCTGAGAGAGTGGGATATATCTCTCCATAAATAGATGTGTGAACTGGTCCCAAGTCAAGGAAGGAGAACCTGCTTGTCTGCTGAGAAGATAGGACTACCACCATCTATGGGCCCTACCCTCCAGCTGAAAGGTGGTTAAGTCCACCCCGTGGGACACTAACGCTTTCAAGTTGTGCAGTCAGTCACTGCAACGATCAGTAAAGTCCTAGCAGTCCTCATGTTTCTCACCTCCAAAGGCAGGAGGATGTAGTCTACTCCATCTATCCATTAGCTTCTATGGCTCGTCGGTCGGGGATGGTCTGTGCTCTAGTATAGCCGCTGCAAGTGGCTGAGCTTCGCCCACGAGTAGTGCACTCAGGGTCTGATATATGGCAACATCATGCCCTAGACCTTGAGTGGTAGGGGTGTATGCTCCCCCTCTCGCCTGAGATGTCACTAGGTGCGCTAGAAATAAACCAGCCTACGTCAGAGTCCATAAACCGTAGCATGCATCCCATGACCTCCTGAAATCCTGGTGCAGACATGAAATCCGCTAAGGCCGGTTGAGCTGCAGGTACCTCGCCCTGTTCCTCAATAACATGATCCTCCACTGGATCCACTAGTGGCACAACTGGAGCAACTCTAGGACGCCCTTGTTCTCCGACAGGAGCTAGAGCCCTCCCTCGTCCACTACCTCAACCTCTAAGAATCGGGGGAGCAACTTATTCTCGGCCGGGTACACCTGCCGCATGAGTTCTCACCATCTGTGAGAGAATAAGAGAAATATACTTAGCACACATCAACTGCATGATAGGAGATGAAGAAAGTGAAATCTCCTAACACCATATAGCCTCTCGAAGATAATTACGGATGTCTTCACACCGATCCACAAGACTCTATTAGGCCTGATCATGACTTGTGAGACCTACGTGAACCTAGTGCTCTAACACCAAGCTGTCACGACCCAATTTTCACCCTATAGCTGTGATGGCGCCCCACGTTGTCGCTAGGCAAGCCAACGGTAAACTAGTCATGTGTTTGTTTGTTTTAATAATTTGCAAGTAGCTAGTTTTTATATATTAAGAAAATGATTAGTAAGAGTTTATAGACAAATGAAACAGTAAATGCACTGAATTTAATAATAAAATCATAAAGTGTCTACTAGAATATCCCCAAAATCCAGTGTCACAAGTGTATGAGCAACTAGTTGAATATACAAAACCACATATACTTAAGATAGACAAAAAATTAATACAAAAGAGAGGCCGCTGGTGTTGTAGAATGGACACAAAGAGCAGCTCAGCACTATGCCTCGGGGCAATGGGGGTATGCGCCTGAATGACTTCCAGATATACCTGCCTCATATCCTGTATGATTAGTGCATAAGTGTAGCGTGAGTACATAAACAACATGTACCTAGTAAGTATCTAGTCTAACCTCGAAGTAGTGGTGAGGGGTTGACATCGACACTTACTATAAGTCAATAAATGAAGTACCAAAATTCTAAATAGGCATGGAATACATCAATAATAATAACGCTATAATGAATAGTAAATAAGCGACTATTTAACAATGAGTCAATTTAAAATCTCCAATTAGCACATACTAACTTCAACAAATATGGGTCATCAAGTAAATTATATTTTCTCAAGTCATGAAAGTAATATTAAGTGTAATCGGAATCCGAGCATTATCATGCACGATTTATGTCGAGGTTGTACGACCCGATCCAGAATAATGGGTACACTGCCGAGGGTCGACCGGTGTGAACCATTGATGCATCTATTATACTGTAGAGGCGTTCAGCCTGCTCCACAAGAAGAGAAAGTATTCTACAAACTCCGATTTAACGGCTACTACAAGACTACTATACAAGGAGGCACAATTTCTACTAATGGTCAAGTAACCCGCCAAAATTCAAAGTAAATGAAATTCGATCTTTACAAATCCTTTGCCAAGTGACGATAAAATTTAAGCATTTAAATTAACAAGTAGAGTGCAATTAATACAAGTATTTCATGATAGAGTCCTAAAACTACCTGGACATAAGTATGATTTGAAGCTGCGCATGGATTCTCGTCACTTCGTGCATATGTAGCACCCACAATTAGTAGCAAATAGTAATTTAAAATACTTATGGGGTAAATTCCCTCTTACAAGGTTAGGCAATAGACTTACCTCGTTCCCAAGCTAACTTTCCGGTCCACAAATTCGCTCTAAAAGCCCCAAGTCGATGCCGAACAATCCTAAACAACTCAAATATTATACTCCCTCCGTTTCAATTTATGTGAACCTATTTCCTTTTTGGTCCGTGCCAAAAAGAATGACCCCTTTCCTTATTTGGAAATAATTTACCTTTATGCAATGATTTATAGCCACACAAAATATATGTGCCTTATTTTACACCACAAGTTTAAAAGTCTTCTCTCTTTTCTTAAACTCCGTGCTCAGTCAAATGGGTTCACATAAATTGAAACGAAGAGAGTATAAATTATTCCATATATACTCAAAAGTTCATAATTTAGCTTTTAGAGAATGGAAAATTCCTAAAATTTGCCCCGGGTTCGCGCGACCGAATTTCGGAAATTTATAAAATTAAATATTACACGAACCTAAATATACAATTTTTACCCAATTTCATCATCATTTTTGTGGTCTAATCCCATTTTTATCTAAATCAAGATTTTCCAACAATCTTTTAAAATATCCACAAATTTCCATATTAAAATCTACCCATAATACATGATTTAAACTCATAATGTATAGAAATTACCTACCTCAAAGTGCTAGGTAAAAATCCCTCTTCAAAGAGCTCTAAATTCGACCAACAAGTGAGAGAAATAAAGAAAATGAGCCTGTCCTGACTTAAATGCACCCTTCTGCCCCCCAATGATTTCGCTTTTGCGGAGAATTGGCTGCTTCTGCGGCTCCGCATTTGCTAAACATGCATCGCAGATGCGGTCCTTCCCAGCTGGCCTCCTTCCACTTCTGCGATGCCTTTTTGCATTTGCGGGCTCGCAGATGCGGTTCAGCCCTTGCACCTGCGCCACTGGCCCCTTCAACTCCAGGCCACTTCTGCGGACCATTAACCGCTTCTACAGTCGCGCACCTGCGCCCCCACATTCGCACCTGAGGACTCATCCCACCTTGCCAAACTTCGCACCTGCGTCTTGTCAGCCAGTTCTGCGGTGCCGCACCTGCGGCCAATTCTTCGAAGGTGCAAAAGTACCAGATCCCTGTTGCTTAAGCAATTCTCCCAAGTTCAAACATGTTCCGCACATCGTCCGAATAGCACCTGAGGCCCCCAAGTCCTTGTCCAAACATACCAACAAGTTCGTAAACATAAAAAGGACTCGCCCAAACCCTCAGAATGCATAAAACGATATCAAAACTAAGACTCGCACCACAAAACCAAATCGAATCAATTTATGAACTTCAAGTTTTCCAACTTACTCCGAACGCGCCGAATCATACCTAAACTACTTAGAATGATACCAAATTTTGCGTACAAGTCATAAATGATATAACATACCTATTTCCACTTCCAAAATCAAAATCCGGCCCCGCTAATGCAAAAGTCTACTCCAAACCAAACTTAAAGAACTTGAAAACCTTCAATGCGCCAACTTTCAACATTAAGCGCCGAAACGCTCCCGGATCATCCGTAACCCGATCTAAAGACACGCCTAAGTCTAAAATCATCATAAAAACCTATTGGGACCATCAAATCCTGGTTCTGAAGTCATTTACTCAAAATGTTAACTCAAGTCAACTTGGCCATTATGGGCCATTATTAAGGAATTAAGTGTTTCGATTTCAACCTGAACCCTTCCAAACCCGAACCAACAATCACCGCAAGTTATAAAATAGTAAAAGCACATACGAGAGTCTTAATTAGGGGAACATGGACCTATAAAGCAAAATGACTGGTCAGGTCGTTACATTTACGCTTTTGGAAATTCTTCCAAGCAGCATTGGGCACACGAGTAGATCTTAGTACTACATTTCATCCACAGATAGATGAGCCGTCTGAACGTACTATGAAGATATTGGAAGATATGCTGAGATATGTATTCTTGAATTTGGAAATAGTTGGGATGCTTATCTACCTTTAGCTGAATTTGCCTACAATAATAGCTTCCAATCCAGCATCTAGATGGCACCATTCGAAGCATTATATGTGTCACGATCCAAAACCCAACTAGTCGTGATGGTACCTACCCAACTCTCTATGTAAGCCAATTAACAATTATCCAATTCCAATGAAATTTAATAAGACAATTAAGTAGAAGAAAATATCTGAATCTTATACATTCCCCAAGGACTGGTAGTACAAATCATGAGCTTCTAAGATTAGAATTTACAACATTGTTGTGAAATAAAAATACATCATCTGTCCGAATAATACATAAATAGATTTTTTATAGGTCTAGAGATACCATGATCAAGATGCAGTCATAACCGGAATGCAGGTACATCTTAAAATCTAGATCCCGTCGATCACAAAAACGTCAGCAGCCAACATCTGTACGCACGATGCAGAAGTGTAGTATGAGTACAACCGACCCCATGTACTCAATTAGTAACAAACCTAACCTTAGGTTGAAAGTAGCGACGAGCCGGAACGTAGGTTGAAGTCCAACAACAATAGCCAACAACAGTTCATAACAACATAATGAAAGTAGTAAAAGAAGTAACTAAGAGATAAAATTCTCAGATCATTCACAGTTCCAGAAAAATAGGCCTGCCTTTCAAGTATATCAGTGAAAACCCAAATCTTTTACCGAAATCGCCAAAAATATGAGTAAGTTTGAAAACTGTGATTTTTCCCAAAAACCTTTCAACAATAAATAAGATGTTTTATTTTCGGATCGCATGAGGAAAGTACATCTCTACGCCTACATGTCAATGTGTATGAGAAGTCATGAAAGACGTGATACCATACAATATGAGGAAAAATGCATCTCTATGCATGTATGTCAAGTGCGCATGTCAAATGCAATGTATCTCAGTGGTGAACTCATGTACTCACACTCTCAGAGTACTCAATCTCACTGTCTCGCACTTTCCACTCATCATGCTTAATCACTCGACACACTTAGTCACTCAGTACTGTATATGGCCAATCCAGCCTAGGAAAGATCCATCCCATATATATACCAACTGACAGTCAGTCACTTAGTACTACATAAGATATATATATATATATATATATATATATATACCAACTGACAGTCAGTCACTTAGTACTACATAAGGCCAATCCAGCCCGAGGAAGATCCATCCCTAAATATAAATGATTTGAGAAAGATCCATGCCTAAAGAAGATCCATCCCTTAATAAAAATCAACTACGCTCACTGGGGGTGTGTACAGATTCCGGAGGGGCTCCTTCAGCACAAGCGCCATAATAAGCTAGATCTAGGCATAAATCAATATAACATGCTGTGGCGTGCAGCCCGATCCCATAATATCACTCACACTCAGGACCTCGGCCTCACTCAGTCATCAGTCTCTCCATTCTCTCGGGCTCGCAATGCCATAAAACTAGCCTAAAAATGCTGATATGATGTGTCAATAAATAGCAATAGAGTCTGAGATACGATATGAAGTGAATGAACATGACCAAGTATGAAATTGCAATTTAAACAAATAATTCAAAAATAATATGACCTCAGTGCATCCCAATAGAATAACTATGTAGCCTAGACATGGTTTCTAACATGGATCATAGCTTAATAGCTCTAGTACGTAGATATTTCATGGTTACAGATAAGATCAGGTAACTATACAGTACCACAAAAATAATAGAGTCACAATTCACATGGTGAACGCACACACGCCCATCACCTAGCATGTGCGTCACCATAATACCAAGCACATAACACGTATATTCAGGGTTCATACCCTCAGCACAAAGTTTAGAAGTGTCACTTACCTCGAACAAGCCAAATCCAATACCCAACAAGCCAAACAATGCTCCAAAAATGCAAACTCGCGCATACTGACCTTCGAACGGCTCGAAACTAGCCAAAAGCAACTCAAATATATCAAATAATGCCAAAGGAAACAATCCCAATCGATAAAGGTTGAATCTTTAATCAAAATCTCAAAATCGACAAAAAAGTTCAACCCGGGCATGCGCCTTGGAACCCGACAAAACTCACAAAATCCGATAACTCATTTAATTACGAGTCCAATCATACTAGTTTCACCCAAATCGATTGAAATAATCAATCAAATGCCAAAAACGAAGATGGATTCATGAAATATAGCCAAAATCGCGTATAGAACACTTACCCAAATTCATATGGTGAAAATCGCCTCCAAAAATTGTCCAAATCTGTGATGACTCAAAAGGTCATCTTCTGTTTTAGAGCTCAATTCTATGATATGAGGCCTTAAAAACCTAATTTTATCTCTCCCTAATTTGCGTGTGTAGTCTGGGCATATTTCCGAAAAGCTTTTATATGGAAAATTAATGAAATAATAATTTTTGGCCTAAAAAGTTGATTTAGTTGATTTCGGTCAACATTTTGAGTAAATAGACCCGGACCCGTATTTTGACGGTCCCGGTGGGTCTGTAGTAAAATATGGGACCTGGGCATATACTCGGAATTGAATTCCAAGGCTTCTAACCCGAGAAATGAATTTTTGATGAAAATTGTAAGACTGACTATCAAATGGTTTTAAGAATTATGGTAATGTTTGATCTAGCTGGTATTGGGTCCGTATTTTGGTTCCGGAGCCTGGTACAGGTCCATTATGATATTTATATCTTATATGAGAAATTTGGTAAGAAACGAAACTGATTTGACGCGATTCAGACGTCCGGTTGAGAAGTTAGAAGTTTCAAAACTTTCTTGAAAATTTCATTCAATTTGGTGCTAATTTCGTAGTTCTAGGTGTTATTTTGGAGATTTGATTGCACGAGCAAGTTTGTATAATATTTTAAGACTTGTGTGCCTATTTGGTTTGGAGCCCCGAGGGCTAGGGTGAGTTTCATATAGGCTACAGAATGATTTGAACTTAGGAAAAATTTGCTGGTATGCTTCAGGTCTGCAGACTTCGGATCGCAAATGCGAGCCTCGCATTTGTGAAGAAAGTTCGCATTTGCAAGCAATAGGGCTGGGAGGGGAACTTCATAATTGCGAAGCTCAGGATTGCAATGGCGATCAACATTGGCCGCATTTGCGAACAATTGTTCGCATTTGTGATGTTAGCAGGTCCAGGTCGGTCTTCGAATTTGCGAGGCATAGTTCACATTTGCGGACTGGTAAAAAATGATTTTTGACGGGATTTTTTATTTATTCTCCAATTTTTCAAAACCTAAAACACAAGAGGCGATTTTCCAAAGACTCTTTCAACAATAAATAAGATGTTTTATTTTCGGATCGCATGAGGAAAGTACATCTCTACGCCTACATGTCAATGTGTATGAGAAGTCATGAAAGACATGATACCATACAGTATGAGGAAAAATGCATCTCTATGCATGTATGTCAAGTGTGCATGTCAAATGCAATGTATCTCAGTGGTGAACTCATGTACTCACACTCTCAGAGTACTCAATCTCACTGTCTCGCACTTTCCACTCATCATGCTTAATCACTCGACACACTTAGTCACTCAGTACTGTATATGACCAATCCAGCCTAGGAAAGATCCATCCCATATATATATATATATATATATACCAACTGACAGTCAGTCACTTAGTACTACATAAGGCCAATCCAGCCCGAGGAAGATACATCCCTAAATATAAATGATTTGAGAAAGATCCATGCCTAAAGAAGATCCATCCCTTAATAAAAATCAACTACGCTCACTGGAGGTGTGTACAGATTCCGGAGGGGCTCCTTCAGCACAAGCGCCATAATAAGCTAGATCTAGGCATAAATCAATATAACATGCTGTGGCGTGCAGCCCGATCCCATAATATCACTCACACTCAGGACCTCGGCCTCACTCAATCATCAATCTCTCCATTCTCTCGGGCTTGCAATGCCATAAAACTAGCCTAAAAATGCTGATATGATGTGTCAATAAATAGCAATAGAGTCTGAGATACGATATGAAGTGAATGAACATGACCAAGTATGAAATTGCAATTTAAACAAATAATTCAAAAATAATATGACCTCAGTGCATCCCAATAGAATAACTATGTAGCCTAGACATGGTTTCTAACATGGATCATAGCTTAATAGCTCTAGTACGTAGAGATTTCATGGTTACAGATAAGATCAGGTAACTATACAGTACCACAAAAATAATAGAGTCACAATTCACATGGTGAACGCTCACATGCCCATCACCTAGCATGTGCGTCACCAAAATACCAAGCACATAACACGTATATTCAGGGTTCATACCCTCAGCACAAAGTTTATAAGTGTTACTTACCTCGAACAAGCCAAATCCAATACCCAACAAGCCAAACAATGCTCCAAAAATGCAAACTCGCGCATACTGACCTTCGAACGGCTCGAAACTAGCCAAAAGCAACTCAAATATATCAAATAATGCCAAAGGAAACAATCCCAATCGATAAAGGTTGAATCTTTAATCAAAATCTCAAAATCGACAAAAAAGTTTAACCCGGGCATGCGCCTTGGAACCCGACAAAACTTACAAAATCCGATAACTCATTCAATTACGAGTCCAATCATACTAGTTTCACCCAAATCGATTGAAATAATCAATCAAATGCCAAAAACGAAGATGGATTCATGAAATATAGCCAAAATCGCGTATAGAACACTTACCCCAATTCATATGGTGAAAATCGCCTCTAAAAATTGTCCAAATCTGTGATGACTCAAAAGGTCATCTTCTGTTTTAGAGCTCAATTCTATGATATGAGGCCTTAAAAACCTAATTTTATCTCTCCCTAATTTGCGTGTGTAGTCTGGGCATGTTTCCGAAAAGCTTTTATATGGAAAATTAATGAAATAATAATTTTTGGCCTAAAAAGTTGATTTTAGTTGATTTCGGTCAACATTTTGAGTAAATAGACCCGGACTCGTATTTTGACGGTCCCGGTGGGTCTGTAGTAAAATATGAGACCTGGGTATATACTCGGAATCGAATTCCAAGGCCTCTAACCCGAGAAATGAATTTTTGATGAAAATTGTAAGACTGACTATCAAATGGTTTTAAGAATTATGATAATGTTTGATCTAGCTGGTATCGGGTCCGTATTTTGGTTTCGGAGCCTGGTACAGGTCCATTATGATATTTATATCTTATATGAGAAATTTGGTAAGATACAGAACTGATTTGACGCGATTCAGACATCCGGTTGAGAAGTTAGAAGTTTCAAAACTTTCTTGAAAATTTCATTCAATTTGGTGCTAATTTCGTAGATCTAGGTGTTATTTTGGAGATTTGATTGCACGAGCAAGTTTGTATAATATTTTAAGACTTGTGTGCCTGTTTGGTTTAGAGCCCCGAGGGCTAGGGTGAGTTTCATATAGGCTACGGAATGATTTGAACTTAGGAAAAATTTGCTGGTTTGCTTCAGGTCTGCGATCGCAAATGCTAGCCTCGCATTTGTGAAGAAAGTTCGCATTTGCAAACAATAGGGATGGGAGGGGAACTTCACAATTGCGAAGCTCAGGATTGCAATTGCGATCAACATTGGCCGCATTTGCGAACAATTGTTCGCATTTGTGATGTTAGCAGGTCCAGGTCAGTCTTTGCATTTGTGAGGCAAAGTTCACATTTGCGGACTGGTAAAAAATGATTTTTGACGGGATTTTTTATTTATTCTCCAATTTTTCAAAACCTAAAACACAAGAGGCGATTTTCCAAAGACTATTTCAACAATAAATAAGATGTTTTATTTTCGGATCGCATGAGGAAAGTACATCTCTACGCCTAAATGTCAATGTGTATGAGAAGTCATGAAAGACGTGATACCATACAGTATGAGGAAAAATGCATCTCTATGCATGTATGTCAAGTGTGCATGTCAAATGCAATGTATCTCAGTGGTGAACTCATGTACTCACACTCTCAGAGTACTCAATCTCATTGTCTCGCACTTTCCAATCATCATGCTTAATCACTCGACACACTTAGTCACTCAGTACTGTATATGGCCAATCCAGCCTAGGAAAGATCCATCCCATATATATACCAACTGACAGTCAGTCACTTAGTACTACATAAGGCCAATCCAGCCCGGGGAAGATTCATCCCTAAATATAAATGATTTGAGAAAGATCCATGCCTAAAGAAGATCCATCCCTTAATAAAAATCAACTATGCTCACTGGGGGTGTGTACAGATTCCGGAGGGGCTCCTTCAGCACAAGCGCCATAATAAGCTAGATCTAGGCATAAATCAATATAACATGCTGTGGCGTGCAGCCCGATCCCATAATATCACTCACACTCAGGACCTCGGCCTCACTTAGTCATCAATCTCTCCATTCTCTCGGGCTCGCAATGCCATAAAACTAGCCTAAAAATGCTGATATGATGTGTCAATAAATAGCAATAGAGTCTGAGATACGATATGAAGTGAATGAACATGACCAAGTATGAAATTGCAATTTAAACAAATAATTCAAAAATAATATGACCTCAGTGCATCCCAATAGAATAACTATGTAGCCTAGACATGGTTTCTAACATGGATCATAGCTTAATAGCTCTAGTACGTAGAGATTTCATGGTTACTGATAAGATCAGGTAACTATACAGTACCACAAAAATAATAGAGTCACAATTCACATGGTGAACGCTCACACACCCATCACCTAGCATGTGCGTCACCATAATACCAAGCACATAACACGTATATTCAGGGTTCATACCCTCAGCACAAAGTTTAGAAGTGTTACTTACCTCGAACAAGCCAAATCCAATACCCAACAAGCCAAACAATGCTCAAAAAATGCAAACTCGCGCATACTGACCTTCGAACGGCTCGAAACTAGCCAAAAGCAACTCAAATATATCAAATAATGCCAAAGGAAACAATCCCAATCAATAAAGGTTGAATCTTTAATCAAAATCTCAAAATCGACAAAAAAGTTCAACCCGGGCATGCGCCTTGGAACCCGACAAAACTCACAAAATCCGATAACTCATTCAATTACGAGTCCAATCATACTAGTTTCACCCAAATCGATTGAAATAATCAATCAAATGCCAAAAACGAAGATGGATTCATGAAATATAGCCAAAATCGCGTATAGAACACTTACCCCAATTCATATGGTGAAAATCGCCTCCAAAAATTGTCCAAATTTGTGATGACTCAAAAGGTCATCTTCTGTTTTAGAGCTCAATTCTATGATATGAGGCCTTAAAAACCTAATTTTATCTCTCCCTAATTTGCATGTGTAGTCTGGGCATGTTTCCGAAAAGCTTTTATATGGAAAATTAATGAAATAATAATTTTTGGCCTAAAAAGTTGATTTTAGTTGATTTCGGTCAACATTTTGAGTAAATAGACCCGGACCCGTATTTTGACGGTCCCGGTGGGTCTGTAGTAAAATACGGGACCTGGGCATATACTCGGAATCGAATTCCAAGGCCCCTAACCCGAGAAATGAATTTTTGATGAAAATTGTAAGACTGACTATCAAATGGTTTTAAGAATTATGGTAATGTTTGATCTAGCTGGTATCGGGTCCGTATTTTGGTTCCGGAGCCTGGTACAGGTCCGTTATGATATTTATATCTTATATGAGAAATTTGGTTAGAAACGGAACTGATTTGACGCGATTCAGACGTCCGGTTGAGAAGTTGGAAGTTTCAAAACTTTCTTGAAAATTTCATTCAATTTGGTGCTAATTTCGTAGTTCTAGGTGTTATTTTGGAGATTTGATTGCACAAGCAAGTTTGTATAATATTTTAAGACTTGTGTGCCTGTTTGGTTTAGAGCCCCGAGGGCTAGGGTGAGTTTTATATAGGCTACGGAATGATTTGAATTTAGGAAAAATTTGCTGGTATGCTTCAGTTCTGCGATCGCAAATGCTAGCCTCGCATTTGTGAAGAAAGTTCGCATTTGCAAGCAATAGGGCTGGGAGGGGAACTTCACAATTGCGAAGCTCAGGATTGCAATTGCGATCAACATTGGCCGCATTTGCGAACAATTGTTCGCATTTGTGATGTTAGCAGGTCCAGGTCGGTCTTCGCATTTGCGAGGCAAAGTTCACATTTGCGGACTGGTAAAAAATGATTTTTGACGGGATTTTTTATTCATTCTCCAATTTTTCAAAACCTAAAACACAAGAGGCGATTTTCCAAAGATTTTTTCTTCCCCAAATCATAAGTAAGCGATTCTTAACTAGTTTCTTTCAATCTTTTATCTCTTTTTATAAGATTTCAACCTAGAATTTAAGGTTTTAATGGTGGAATTAGGGATTTTTGTATAAAAATTAGGAATTTTGAAATTTGGGGATTTAGACCTCAAATTGAGGTCAGATTCCAAAACTAATTACATATTCGAGCTCGGGGGTGAATGGGTTTTGGTTCGAACCTCGAGTTTTGACCAAGCGGGCCCAGGGTCGGTTTTTTACTTTTTGGGAAAAATGTTGGGAAACTTATAATTATGTATTGGAATTGATTTCTCTAGTGATAATTGATTTTATTAAATTAATTATGACTAGATACGAGTGGTTCGAAGGTGGAAACTAGAGAAAAAGCGGTAATTTAGCAGTGAGTGGCCTGTAGATCGAGGTAAGTGATGTGTCTAACTTTGACTCGAGGGATTAGGAACCCTTGACATTATTGCTATGTGAAGATCCATGTGAGTGGCGTATATGTGAGGTGAAGAGTACCTATGCGCTGCCAATTTATCTATATTGAATATTTTCTCCCCGTTCACATTATATTGTCTTCCCTGACTTAACTGCTACATGCTTTATTGTTATTTCCATGATTAGTTGCTACTTGTCGGATATTGTTTTCTTTGTTAAAAGTATTGTATATCACGTAGTTTCAATATTTCATATTATTGGTTTAAGCTGGTTATTAGTGTTATTAGTATACTTGGATTGGTTCCGTTGAGTAGTATAATTTGAGTGAAGTTTCATAATCGTACCGTTTCTGTTTGTTTTAGCTGAGGTTTAAACACTGTGGGGAATTTGAGCTAAATTGTTAAATTCATGTACTTATTGTGTGATTGGTACTGATATGGTGGGATTGGGTTGCACACCGCAACAGGAGGAATAAGGGTGATATATTGAGAAGGAATAAGGGTAAATGTTATTGTACGGTAGAATCGGGTTGCACGCCATAATAGGAGGAATAATGGTGATATATTGAGGAATAAAGGTGATATATTGAGGAGTAATAAGGGTGAATTGCTATTGTACGGTAGGATCGGGTTGCTTGCCGCAACAGGAGAAATAAAGGAGGATTGATATTGAGTAATAAGGGTGAATGTTCATATTGTTACTGATTATATGGTGGGATTGGGATGCGCGCCACATTAGTTTATGTGTTTATGTATCCTTCTTCTGCTGTGAAGTTATTCAGTAGTTTTGTATCTCACTTTAGGATTAGTTATAGCTGGATATTGATAAAAATGCTTGAGTTCTGTATTCATTCCTTGCAAGTTACAGCTTTATTTTGCTCCGTTCTTCTTTCTGCTTTTATTATATACTGTATGCAGGTTATATTGTAATTGCCCCGCCGTAGCCTCGTCACTATCTTGTCGAGGTTAGGCTCGGCACTTACCAGTACATGGGATCGGTTGTATTGATACTGCACTCTGCACTTTTTGTGCAGATTTTGGAGCTGGTAGTGGCTGATTGAGAGATTGGTTACAGATTTAATAGTTAGGAGACCCAAGGTAGTCTTGTTGGCGTCCGCAGGCCCTGGCGTCTCCTTCTACATCTCTTTATTTATATTTTATCTATTTCCAAAACAGTTGTAATTTCTTTCAGATCAATGTTTGTAGAAAATCATAGTATGTTCGTGGATTGTGACACCAGTTTCTGGATAGTAGTAGTAGTAGTTCTGGCAATTGTTTATAAACAAAGCAGTTGATTACTTACTTCCGCAATTATGATCACTTGTTTTAAGTTGTTTATTTTTATTCACTGAAATGTAAAGGAAACGGTCAACAAAATTCTATCATTGGCTTGCCTAGCGAGTGTGATATTAGGCGTCATCACGGTCCCGTTGGTGGAAATTCCAGGTCATGACAAAATATGAGCTTGTTTTGTGTTCTAGACAATCTCGAAACTTGCTTTTGACGCCTCTAATGAATTCCTTGTGAAATTTCAGTCAAGTTAGACTTTTGAATCACTCCATTTGACCTTATAATGAAGGAGATATGTTGGTTTCAATATTTGGAAATAGTGCATATTTTTAAATACGAAGTCAACGGTAATTTCGTAATTAATCTGAAAAATCTGTCAACCTAATTCTTAGTAAAATGACCTTAAAATCCGCATACGATGTCCAAATGCGACGATTCTTTTTGCTATAGTTCCGTAATTACAATAAAGATCTAATGCATCAATCAAAAGAAAAATTAGAGCTCATTTGTTCAATGTGGTACCATTTATGCTTGAAGAAATGGCGTTGAAACATAAGAAAAACGAGCTCAACACAACCCAAACCTATCCGAAACTCACCCAAGCCCCTTAGAACCACGTACGAACATACCACAAAATTGCATAATATAACACGGACCTACTCGAGGCCTCAAATCACGCATAACAACATCGAAACAATGAAACGCACCTTAAATCAAACTTAATGAACTTTCGACTTCCAAAGCACTCGCACCGAAACATACCAAATCAACTCGAAATGAACTCAAAATTTGCACAAAAGTCTTATTACATCATACGGAGCTACACGTGCCCCCAAACTACCGAGCAAAATGCAAATGCTTAAAATGACCGATTGGGTAGTTACAATATGGTAGGAGATATCGTTCTCCTATAAGATGGTTTGAAGCTTGTGAGACTAACTTATTGGGACCCGACTTAGTACAAGAAGATATTGACAAGGTCCAATTAATCATGCAAAGATTACTCACAGCTCAAAGTAGACAAAAGTCGTATACAGATAAGAGAAGAAGAGATTTAGTGTTCATAATTGGGGACAAAGTGTTCCTACGTGTCTCCTCTATGAAAGTTGTGCTGCAGTTTAGGAAAAGAGGTAAGTTGAGCCCCAGGTTTATAGGACCGTATGAAATACTAGACCGAGTGGGAGTTGTGGCTTATCATTTGACACTTTCTTCTGAGTTTTCTTTTATTCATCCAGTGTTTCATGTCTCAATGCTAAGAAAATGTATATCAGACTCATATCTGATGCTTGAAGCACTGATTATACCGCTCGATAAGAAGTTATCTTATGAGGAGGATCTGATGGCTATTGTTGATGGGCAAGTAAGAAAGCTACGATAAAAAGAAATTGTGTTCGTTAATGTCTTATACAGAAATCATACAGTTGAAGAATCTACATGGGAAGTAGAATTTCAGTCTACAGGTACGTACTTGAGTTAAATTCGGAGACTGAATTTCATAAGGTGGGGAGGATGTAATATCCCAATATTTTAAATGAGGACATATTGGATATTTAGCAAATAATTTAAGTCCAAAGGAAAAAAAAGAACTAACTAATAAAACAAAAAAAATCAAAAAAAGAGGAAAAATGATAAAATTGAATCAAAGGGCCGTAGCCCATTCTCTGGCCAAAAAGCAAAAAGAAAGAAAGGGATTAAGGGAAGGGGGAAAGTGTGACAACTCGGTCAGTCGTCTCATAAGTTACTGCTCCGTTTCTCCCATTTCTACTTCTTATTGCTTTGTCTATCGATTCTATATGTGAACAGGTTGGTCAACTCGGGTTCGGAAAGGATTTGGTAAGGTTTGAGACACTTAGTCTCTTTTGAGGAAGCTTAAGTTGGAAAAGTCAACTGGATGTTGACTTATGTGTTAGAGGGCACAGATGTGAGTTTCGATGGTTTGGATAGCTTCGGGAGGTGATTTGGGACTTAGGAGTGTGATCGGAATAAGTTTTGGAGGTTCGGAGTAAATTTAGGCTTGAATTGGCAAAATTGGATTTTTGGCATTTTCCGATTGATAGGTGAGATTTTGATATAGGGGTCGGAATGAAATTACGGGAGTTGGAGTAGTTCCATTGTGTCATTTGGAATGTGTGTACAAAATTTCAGGTCATTCGGACGTGGTATGGTTGGGTTTTTTTATCAAAAGCGTAATTCGAAAGATTTTGGAAACTTAGGCTTGAATACGATATGTTTTGGTTGATTCGATGTTGTTTGAGGTGTTTTGAAGATTGTTATAAGTTTGGATGGTGGTATATGATATGTTTTTGCTTTTGGTTGAGGTCCCGGGGGCCTCGGGGTGATTTTGGATGCTTGACGGAGAATTTGGAATTTTTGGTGAAGCTGCAGATTTTCTGCTTCTATTGTTTCCAAACCTGCGGATTGAGGACCGCAGGTGCGATGCTGCAGATGCGAGGAAGAAAGCCGCAAAAGCAGAAAGTGACTGGGAAGGCTGTGACCGCAGAAGCGGTTGGGTAACCGTAGCTGCGATAGCATAGGTGCGGAGTTAGCATCGCAGGTACGGAGTTAGCATCTCAGATGCAGAAAGTTGGGACTTAAGTAAAAACCACAGAAGGGTTCGTTGACCACAAATACGGTACCACAGAAGCGAGAATTTGGCCACAGATGCGAAATCCCTGGGCTAGAACATATAAATTCACTCTTTCGCGATTTTTGAGCTATTCCACCATTTTTAAGTCGGTTTTTGGAGCTTTTTGGGCGATTTGAAGAAGGATTTCGAGAGGACTTCATTGAGGTAAGGATTTTGGACCTAAAACTCATTCCTATGGTATTATTTCATAGATTAGAGCTATAATTAATGGAATTTAAGGATCAAAGTTTCGGGAAACTAGGGCTTGGTATTGGAGACCTAGACTTGGGGATTTGAGGGACCATTTGTGGTCGGATTTTGGTACTTTTGATATGTATGAACTCGTGGGGAGATAAAGAATCTATTGTTGTAAAATTTATCGAATTCCGAGACGTGGGCCCGGGGATAAGGTTTTGGTAATTTCGGGATTTATCCTATTAATTGATTATTTTCGCTTGGGCTTCGTTCCCTTAGCATATTTTGACATCGCAATTCTGATTTTGGATAGATTCAACGCGAGTGGAGGTCGATTCGAGGGGAAAAGGCATCGCAGGCTAGAATTTGGACCGGATTGAGGTGAGTAATGATTGTAAATGATGTCCTGCGGGTATAAAACCCCGGATTGCACATCGTTGTGCTATATTGAGGTGACACACATGCTAGATGACGAGCGTGGGGTCATGCACTGTTGAGGATTGTGACTTAGTCTATCCCGAATTATTGTTTTACCACGTATTTGACTGAAAACTATTTGCTATCATCATGTTTTGGGCTGAATGCCATATTTGGGCCTTGTGCCAACTATTTGAACCCTTAGGGGATTTTTATTGATATTTCCTCACTGTTTTGACTTTATACTTGAACTCAGTCATGCTATATTCCACTGTTTTTATAACCCAGCCATGTTTACTTTTCTTTTACATATAAATAATATTTTAAATGATATTTTGGGCTGAGCACCATGTTTTACTGTGACGGGTGGCAGTGAGATTCTGACTGAGTAAGGCCGAAGGCCTATGTTGTGAGGAAACACTGATTATGGTTAGAGGCCGAGGGCCTGAGATTGTATGCCATGAGGTGGCTTGTTGATATGAGGCCGAGATCCTAGAGATGATGTCACGAGATGGCTTGATATTGCACTTGGGCCGTAAGGGGCCCCTCTAGGAGTCTGCACACCCCCAGTGAGCGCGGATACCTATTGTGATGTGAGAAATAGCCCGAGGGGCTGGTATTGTTTCTGAGATATTGCTAGAGGGGTGAATTTGTTGATACTCTGCCCGAGGAGCGGTCCTTTATGTGTTTATGTTTCCTATTTGCATGTCAGTTACTTGCTTAATTGTTAAAAAAGGCATTTTATGAAGTTTAAGTTGAACTCAGTGACTTTACACATCTTTACTGTTTCACTGTTTTTACTGGCTTTTACTGCTTCATTGTAGCCTGTTATGTGCCTTACGTGACTTTGTACTTCTCAGTCTTTATTTATGATTATTACTCACTGAGTTGGAGTAATCACTTTACTCTCTGCACCACGTGTGCAAATTCAGGCATTGTTGATCCTGCTAGCGAGGGTTGAGAGCTCCCGTTAGATTTTGGAGTTCACGAGGTAGCTGCTTGGAGTTCGTAGTCCCGTGCGTCTCCCCCTTTATCTCATTTCTTTCTCTTTCTCAGTTATTCTGTAATAGCTTGGGAGACATTTCAGACTTGTAGTGTAATAATAGATGCTCATGACTGGTGACACTCTGGTATCGGGCTGTGTTGGGTTTTATTTCCGCAAACTGTAATGTTCACTGCTTCTTTTTGGATTATTTACTACGTTTTAGACTTAGTTCTTATTGTTTAATTGCTTAAAACTGAAATGGAAAAGTGTCGGTTGGCCTTGTCTTCACGAGAGGCGCCATCATGACTGGGTTCGGGTTTGGGGTCAAGACAAGTTGGTATCAGAGCCTAGGTTACATAGGTCTCATGATTCATGAACAGGTTTAGTAGAGTCTCGCGGATCGGTACAGAGACGTTTGTATTTATTCTCGAGAGGCTGCAGAACCTTTAGGAAAAACTTCATACTCTTGAAATTCTTGTTGTGCGAATTTGTTGATCCGAGTACTAAACTTCTGTTATCATATTCTCTCACAGGTGGTGAGGACATGAGCTATCGGTCAGGATGGACGACCACCAGTACCACCAGTTGTGGCCACTAAAATATGAGGACGCGGTTGTGGTCACGGTAGGGGCGAAGGTGTGGCCCGCACAACAGCTATGGCAACACCTGCAGACCCATCAGTCGCCCCAGTTTAGGATCATGTCCCAGTAGTGGACGCTCCAGCAACACCAGCTCAGGTCCCAGCTGTGCCCATTGTGATTTTGAGTCTTCAGGAGGCCTTAGCTCAAATTCTGTCAGTTTGCACTAGCCTAGCTCTGGCGATTTCACTCACTATAGCCGCAGCTACTTCTCAGGCCAGGAGAGGTAATCAGACTCCCGCTGCTTGCACACCTGAGCAGGTCGTGCAGGGACTTCAGACGCCGGGGCACATCCAGCCCAGTCGGTTGTAGTTGCTCAGGACTATGTAGTTCCTGCCATGCCAGAGGACGAGCAACGTAGGTTGGAGAGGTTTGGTAGACTTCATCCTCTGACTTTCAGTGGTGTAGAGGGCGAGGATGCCAAGGGTTTCTTGGATAAGTGTTAGAGGATGCTTCGTACAACGGGTATTCTGGAGACCAGCGGGGTCGCTTTCACTACTTATCAGTTTTATGGAGTTGCCTTCACTTGGTGGGAGACTTTAGAGAGGCGTAGGCTTGTTGGTGCAACACCACTTACCTGGAGGCAGTTTTCCGTTCTCTTTCTAGAGAAGTATGTGCCACAGTCTCGCAAAGAGGAGCTGCGTAGGCAGTTTGAGTGGTTGCGTCAGGGATGGATAACTATGACGCTGTATGAGATGAGGTTCTCTGAGTTATCTCGTCATGCAATAGTTGGTTCCAACAGATAGAGAGAGGATTAGGAGGTTTGTTTATGGCCTCACTTATCAGCTTCACATTCTTATGACCAAGGAGAGGGTGACTAGTGCGACTTTCGAGGAGGTTGTAGACATTGCTCATGAGATTGAGTCTATTCGTCTCTAGAAGCGAGAGGAGAGGGAGGCCTAGAGGCCTCGAGGAACTGGTAGTTATAGTGGTGCTCCATCGAGAGGTTAGTTTTAGCACGACAGAGGCCGTCCATTCAGGCATGCTCAACCAGCTCACCCAGGTTATCGTGGGGCGTCATCGAGTCATGGTTCCCACAGTTCTCATTACGGCCAGTCATCACTTATTGTCCTTCTAGCTCATAGTTAGTCCCGTGCTCCATCAGTTCAGGGCTCTTCTATGCCAGGTGCATCATCTAGTCATTCTGGTGCTAGGGGTTTCCTTTAGTCCCCTTCTCCAGGACTTGGGAGTTGCTATGATAGAGAGATGGGTCATATGTGGAGGTAGTGTCCTTGTCGTCTTGCGGGTTCATCTCAGCAAAGGAGCCAGCCATCAGCTTCAGCGCCAATTACTTCGCCACCACCCGCCCAGCCAGCTAGGGGTGGAGGTCAGTCAACTAGGGGTCGCCCTAGAGGGGGAGGTCGATCGGGTGGCAGTCAGGCCCATTTCTATGCACTTGCAGCTAGACCCGATGCTATTGCTTCCGATGTTGTCATTACAAGTATTGTTTTAGTCTGCCATAGAGATGCCTCGGTATTATTTGATCCTGGTTCTACCTTTTCTTATGTGTCATCATACTTTGCTCGTTATTTGGGTATGCCCCGTGAGTCTCTTGCTTCACTTGTTCATGTATCTACCTCGGTGGGCGATATCGGTCCTGTGTGGTGACTATTGGGGGTCTGGAGACCTAAGTAGATCTTTTATTATTGTGTATGGTGTACTTCGATGTTATTTTGGGCATAGATTGGCTATCTCCGTGTCGTGCTATTCTGGACTGTCATGTTAAGATAGTCACATTGGCTATACCGAGTGTGCCACGGATTGAGTGGTGAGGTTTGATTGATTATGTTCCCAGTACAGTGATCTCATTCTTGAAAGCCCAGCATATGGTTGGGAAGGGTTGTCTTTCGTATCTAGCCCTTGTGACGGATATCGATGCAGAGACTCCCAGTATTGATTTTGTTCCAGTTGTGAGAGATATTCTCGATATGTTTCCTACAGACCTGTTGGGCATGCCACCGGATAGGGATATTGATTTTGGTATTGACCTGGTGCCGGGCACTCAACCCATTTCTATTCCGCCGTATCGTATGGCACCAGCGGAGTTGAAGGAGTTAAAGGAGCAGCTTCACGAACTCCTTGATAAGGGGTTCATTCGGCCTAGTGTGTCACCTCAGGGTGCGCCGCTTCTATTTGTGAAGAAGAAGGATAGCACTATGAGGATGTGCATTGATTATAGGCAATTGAACAAAGTAACAGTCAAGAACAAGTATCTTTTACCTCGCATTGATGATTTATTCGAACAACTTCGGGGAGCGAGAGTGTTCTCAGAGATTGATCTCCATTCTGGTTATCACCAATTGAAGATCAGTGACTCGGATATTCTTAAGATGGCTTTCAGGACCCGATATGGTCATTATGAGTTCTTGGTGATGTCTTTTGGGCTGACCAATGCCCCAGCAACGTTCATGCATTTGATGAACAACGTGTTCCGACCTTATCTCGACTCATTTTCCATAGTCTTCATTGATGACATTCTGGTGTATTCACGTAGTCAGGAGGAGTACGCAGAGCATTTGAGAGTTGTGTTGCAGAGATTAAGAGAGGAGAAGCTTTATGTAAAATTCTCCAAGTGTGAGTTTTGGCTCAGTTTAGTGGCTTTTTTGGGGCACGTGGTGTCCAGCGAGGGTATTCAGGTTGATCCTAAGAAGATAGAGGCAGTTCAGAGTTGGCTTAGACCATCCTCAGCCACAGAGATTTGCAACTTTCTTGGTTTGGCAGGCTATTATCACCAGTTTGTGCAGGGATTCTCATCTATCACATCACCATTAACCAAGTTGACTCAGAAGGGTGCTTCATTTGTATGGTCGGATGAGTGTAAGGAGAGCTTTCAGAAGCTCAAGACAGCCTTGACCACATCACCAGTGTTAGTTTTGCCATCAGCTTCAGGTTCATATACCGTGTATTGTGTGCTTTGAGAGTTGGTATTGGTTGTGTATTAATGCAGGAAGGTAGAGTTCTTGCTTATGCTTCTTTTCAGTTGAAGCCCCATGAGAAGAACTACCACGTTCATGATTTGGATTTGGCTTCCATAGTTCATGTGTTAAAGATTTGGAGGCATTACTTGTATGGTGTGTCTTGTGAGGTGTTTACTGATTATTGTAGCCTCCAGCACTTGTTCAAGTAGAAGGATCTTAATTTGAGGCAACTGAGATGGTTGGAGTTGCTTAAGGATTATGATATCACTATACTGTACCATACGGGGAAGGACAATGTGGTGGCCGATGCTTTGAGCCAAAAGGCAGTAAGTATGAATAGTGTGGCATATATTCTAGTTGGGGTGAGACCTCTTGTAGTTGATGTTCAGGCCTTGGCCAATCGGTTCGTGAGGTTGGATATTTTGGAGCCCAGACGGGTATTGGCTTGTGTGGTTTCTCGGTCTTCCTTATATGATCGCATCAGAGAGCGCCAATATGATGATCCACATTTGCTTGTCCTTAAGGACAGAGTTCAGCATGATGATACCAGAGATGTGACTATTGGTGATGATGGGGTGTTGAGGATGCAGGGTCGGATTTGCGTGCCCAATGTGGATGGGCTTTGAGAGTTGATTCTGGAGGAGGTCCATAGCTCGCGGTATTCCATTCATTCAGGTGACGCGAAGATGTACCAGAATTTGAGGCAGGATTATTAGTGGAGGAGAATGAAGAAGGACATTATGTAGCTCGATATCTCAATTGTTAGCAGGTAAAATATGAGCATTAGAGACCGAGTGGCTAGCTTCAACAACGGATGGATATCCAGAGTGGAAGTGGAAGCGGATCACCATGGACTTTGTAGTTGGACTTCTACGGACTTTAAAGAAGTTCGATGCTATTTGGGTGATTGTGGATCGGCTGATCAAGTTCGTACACTTCATTCCTGTGTGTACTACATATTTTTTCAGAGCGGTTGGCAGAGATCTATATCCGGGAGATTATTCATTTGCATGGTGTCCCATTTTCCATCATCTCAGATAGGGGCACTCAGTTTACTTTGCAGTTTTTGAGGTCTGTGCAGCGAGAGTTAGGTACTTAGGTTGAGTTGAGCATAACTTTTCACCCTTAGAAGGACGGGAAGTCTGAGCGTATTATTTAGATATTAGAGGACATGTTGAATGCTTATGTCATTGGTTTCAAAGGGTCATGGGATCAGTTTCTACCGCTTGCAGAGTTTGCTTATAACAACAGCTACCGGTCGAGTATTCAGATGGCTCCATATGAGGCTTTGTATAGGAGGTGGTAGATCTCCAGTTGGTTGGTTCGAGCCGGGTGAGGCTAGGCTATTGGGGACAGACTTAGTGCAGGATGCTTTAGAAAAAGTGAAGGTAATTCAGGAGAGGCTCCGTACAGCAGTCGAGACAAAAGAGTTATGCTAACAAGAAGGTTCGGGATGTGTCCTACATGGTTGGCGAGAAGGTTCTATTGAAGGTTTCGCCTATGAAGGGTGTTATGAGATTTGGGAAGAAAGGTAAGTTGAGTCATCGGTTCATTGGGCCTTTTGAGATGCTTCGTAGGATTGGGGAGGTGGCGTATGAGCTTGCTTTGCCACCCAGCTTGTCGGGTGTGCATCCGGTATTTAATGTTTCTATGTTCCGAAAATATATTGGGGATCCGTCTCATGTTCTGGATTTCAGCACGGTTCAGTTGGATGGTGATTTGACTTATGATGTGGAGCCAACAGCTATTTTGGAGCGTCAAGTTCGAAAGCTGAGATCAAATGATATAGCTTCGGTGAAAGTGCAGTGGAGAGCTCGGCCAGTAGAGGAGGCTACCTAGGAGACCGAGCGGGAGATGCGGAGCAGATATCCTCACCTGTTTGAGGCTTCAGGTGTTTCTTGACTCATTCGAGGACGAACGTTTGTTTAAGAGGGGGAGGATGTGACGACCTGACCAGTCGTCTTATGAGTTACCGCTCCGTTTCCCCCATTTTTGCTTCTTATTGCTTTGTCTATCGGTTCTATATGTGAACGGGTTGGTCGGCTCAAGTTCGGAAAGGATTTGGTAAGGTTTAAGACACTTAGTCTCTTTTGAGGAAGCTTAAGTTAGAAAAGTCAACCACATGTTGACTTATGTGTTAGAGGGATCGGATGTGAGTTTCAATGGTTCGGATAGCTTCGGGAGGTGATTTAGGACTTAGGAGCGTGATCGGAATGAGTTTTGGAGGTTTGGAGTAGATTCAGGCTTGAATTGGCGAAATTGGATTTTTGGCATTTTCCGATTGATAGGTGAGATTTTGATATAGGAGTCGAAATGGAATTCTGGGAGTTGTAGTAGTTCTGTTGTGTCATTTGGGATGTGTGTGCAAAATTTCAGGTCATTCGGATGTGGTTTTATTGGGTTTTTTATCAAAAGCGTAATTCGGAAGATTTTTGAAACTTAGGCTTGAATCCGATATGTTTTAGTTGATTCGATATTGTTTGAGGTATTTTTGAAGATTGGTATAAGTTTGGATGGTGGTATATGATATGTTTGTGCTTTTGGTTGAGGTCCCGGGGGCCTCGAGATGATTTCGGATGGTTGACGGAGAGTTCGGAATTTTTGGTGAAGCACCAAATTTTTTGCTTCTGTTGTTTCCGCACCTGCGGATTGGGGACCGCAGGTGCGATGCCGCAGATGCGAGGAAGAAGGCCGCAGAAGCGGAAAGTGGCTGGGAAGGCTATGACTGCAGAAGTGGTTGGGTAACCGCAACTGTGATGGCGCAGGTGCGGAGTTAGCATCGCAGATGTGAAAAGTTAGGACTTAAGTGAAAACCGCTGAAGCAGTTCGTTGACCGCAAATGCGGTACCACAGAAGCTGGAATTTGGACGCAGATACGAAATCCCTGGGCTAGAACATATAAATTCATTCCTTCATGATTTCTGAGCCATTCCACCATTTTTAAGTCGGTTTTTGGAGCTTTTTGGGCAATTTTCAGAAGGATTTCAAGGGAACTTCATTGAGGTAAGAATTTTGGACCTAAAACTCGTTCCTATGGTATTATTTCATGGATTAGAGCTTAATTAATGGAATTTAAGGATCAAAGTTTGGAGAAACTAGGGCTTGGTATTGGAGACCTAGACTTGGGGATTTGAGGGACCATTTGGGGTTGGGTTTTGGTATTTTTGATATGTATGAACTCGTGGGGAGATAAAGAATCTATTGATGTAAAATTTATTGAATTCCGAGATGTGGGACCAGGGGTCGGGTTTTGGTAATTTCGGGATTTATGCTATAAATTGATTATTTTTTATTGGCCTTCGTTCCCTTAGCATATTTTGACGTCGTAATTCTGATTTTGGATAGATTCGACGTGAGTGGGGGCCGATTCGAGGGGCAAAGGCATCGCAGGCTAGATTTTGGACCTGATTGAGGTGAGTAATGATTGTAAATGATGTCCTGAGGGTATGAAACCCCGGACTGTACATCGTTATGCTATGTTGAGGTGACGCACATGCTAGATGACGAGCGTGGGGTCGTGCACTATTGGGGATTATGACTTAGTCCATCCCGAATGATTATTTTACCGTGTATTTGACTGAAAACTATTTGCTATCATCATATTTTGGGCTGAATGCCATAGTTGGACCTCGTGCCAACTATTTGAACCCTTAGGGGATTTTTATTGATATTTCCTTGCTGTTTTGACTTTATACTTGAACTCAGTCATACTATATTCCACTGTTTTTATAACGCAGCCATGTTTACTCTGCTTTAACACTTAAATGATATTTTGGGCTGAGTACCATGATTTAAGATGCCGGGTGGCTGTGAGATTCTGACTGAGTAAGGCCGAGGGCTTATGTTGTGAGGAAACACTAATTATGATTAGAGGCCGAGGGCCTGACACTGGACGCCATGAGGTGGCTTGTTGATATGAGGCCGAGATCCTAGAGATGATGCCATGAGATGGCTTGATATTGCGCTTGGGCCGTAAGGGGCCCCTCCAGGAGTCTGCACACCCCCAGTGAGCGCGAGTACCCATTGTGATGTGAGAAATAGCCCGAGGGGATGGTATTGTTTCTGAGATATTGCCCAAGTGGTGGATTTGTTGATATTGTGCCCAAGGGATGGTCCTTTATGTGTTTATCTTTCCTATTTGCCTGTCAGTTGTTTACTTAATTATTAAAAAAGGCATTTTATGAAGTTTAAGTTGAACTCAGTGACTTTATACATCTCTGCTGTTTCACTGTTTTTACTGGTTTTTACTGCTTCATTATAGCCTGTTATGTGCCTTACGTGATTTCGTACTTCTCAGTCTTTATTTATGATTATTACTCACTGAGTTGGAGTACTTACTTTACTCCCTGCACCCTGTGTGCAGATTCAGGCATTGTTGATCCTGCTAGCGAGGGTTGAAAGCTCCCGACAGATTTTGAAGTTCACGAGGTAGCTGTTTGGCATCTGCAGTCCAATGCTTATCCCCCTTTATCTCATTTCTTTCTCTTTCTCAGTTATTCTATAATAGCTTGGTAACATTTTAGACTTGTAGTGTATCGATAGATGCTCATGACTGGTGACACCCCGTATCATGCTGTGTTGGGTTTTATTTCCGCAAACTGTAATGTTCACTATTTACTTTTGAATTATTTACTACATTTTAGACTTAATTCTTATTGTTTAATTGCTTAAAACTGAAATGGGAAAGTGTCGGCTGGCCTTGTCTTCATGAGAGGCGCCATTACAACCGGGTCCGAGTTTGGGGTCATGACAGAAAGGCTCACAGCTGGAAAACAAGCATAGACAATGTGAGTTTGCCCTTCTCCGTCTATTGAAGAGCACGACAAGAATTCAACATAGACAAAACTAATCAAATAGAAAAGAAGAAGTTAAAGGTAAGTTTTCAAACTTAATTCATAGATTTGATTAATAAATTCCATGGTTATAGAGTTGGGGATTGAAAATAAGTTGAAGAATAAATATTAATATAATGGGGTCCATGAAATTTTTCATGAATTGGTGAATATACTATAGATTTGGGGTTATAAACTTATATATTTCTGTATATACTAATAGAAAAGGGATATTCCTTCAAAAAAATTTCTATTTCGTTAGTGATTGGTAATCAAATATTATTGCTATTAATATTGGGAATATTAGAAAAGGTTACAATAAAATTTTGATAGTGAGAAGGTAGATCTAGCAAGTTCGTTAGACATGGTGCACGTTGTAATCACCAATTATCATTACAACCTTCGCTAGTGGGAAGGTAGAACTAGCATACCGTTACTGATTTTCCTCGAGTAGGGCTATTGTTATATTTGACTTCTTGCGAAGAAGTCCACCATTATACCGATTACATGATATGTTCATTGAAACCTCCCAAACATGAATATTGATATTACATTGTGTTTACTAAGTTTATTTACGAATTATCAATTAAATTATATTATATGAGAAATATGATGAGACTGATTATTGTCTATTATTTCTGAAAGGGCATTCTTATGATATTTTTTTGTTTAAAATACTAGTATATTTTATGAATTGTCCCAAAAAAAGGTTGTGGTTAAGTGTTGCTACTCAGTGAGCTAGCAACTCACTCCTCGCTATGTTTTTTTTATAGAGACAACAGTTGACACAGAAGAGGATTTCATTAATTAGAGCGCACAAGTTGATAGTTCTTGGCGAGCCTCGTATTTATTCGCATGGGAAATGAGTTTTAATTAATTGTTATGGTCTTTTCTTTGAACTCTTAGAGTCTCTCCATAGTCATTCTTTTAGTGTCATGAGTATTCCTTCATTATTATAGACTTGTGTTGTCTATCACTTTTTCTTATCAAATTTGGGGATAAATTAGTATTTCTAGTTGTTAGTGGGTGGACTATTAATAGTAGAGATTTGTTTTGGTTAATTTATAAAGTTATAGTTGTTTGGATTTATATTAGGATGTTTGATTGTTGATTTTGAGACAAAAAAATTCATAGTTCAAAAAACAGGGGAAACTCTGTCCGATTTTCTGTAAAATACTTATGAGGTTTACTTAAGGACACTTACTCCTAAGTGTTGGTCATGATCCTAAATTGGGTCATGACAATGAAGCACCTATGCCTATATGAGGCAGTCACAGGAAGCAACCCATTTTTGAGATTTTTGAGCTGGGGATTGGTTCTTTCATAGTGGATTCGACCTTGGAGACTACTTAAGCATACAAGGTATGTTTTATGGATGCATTATGTTAATTATATTCTATTAACACTAGTATTAACATCAACCGATCCTTAAAATCCCTAGAAATCATTCAAGTTGTTCAAGAACACCAAAATTTCCAAACATTGAATTTTTTCTACAAAAGCTTCAAGAGGTAATTCTAATACTTCAAACTCATTTATTATGAGTAGTTAGAAGTATTTGTAGCATGGATACTTGTTCTTGATGGTGAGTTTGTTCAACTGCTGATAGTCTATGCACATCCATATTGACCCATCCTTCTTCTTTACAAACAACACCGGCACACCCTAGGGTGAGACACTAGGTCTAATAAAGCCCTTATCAAGCAAATCTTGCAACTGCTCTTTCAATTCTTTCAACTCTAGTGGGGCCATGGTACGATAGAATAGAAATGGGCTGAGTGCCCGGAGCCAAATCAATGCAAAAGTCGATATCCCTGTCGGGTGGCATCCCTGGCAGGTCTGCAAGAAAAACCTCTAGGAACTCCCAAACAACTAGTACAGAATCTATGACACGAACATAAGCCAAATAAACCAAACACCCCTTCTCGACCATACGTCGAGCATTTACATAAGAGATAACCCTGCTGGTAGAATGACCAGAAGTCCTTCTCCAGTCCAATCAAGGCAACCCCGACAATGCTAAGGTCATGGTCTTGGCGTGACAATCCAATATAGCATGATAAGGTCTCAGCCAATCCATCCCCAAAATAACATCAAAATCAACCACATTGAGAAGTAGGAGATCTACGCTAGTCTCAAGACCCCCAATAATAACCACACATGAACGATAGACACAATCTACAATAGTAGAATACCCCACTGGTGTGGACACATATACGAGAGCACTCAAAGAATCACGAGGCACAATCAAATATGAAGCAAAATAAGAAGAAACATAGGAGTATATAGACCCTGGATCAAATAGAACTGAAGCATCTCTACTGCAAACCAAAACAGTACCTGAGATAACAACATCGGAGGACTCAACCTTAGGTTTGGCTGGAAAGGCATAACATTGGGATTGGGCCCCACCACTCTAAACCATATCCTTAGGACAACCTCCTACTGGTTGGCCTCTAACTCTAGCGGCCTGGCCTCCACCTCTAGCAGGCTGACCCCTACCTCTGGCTCCCTGACCCTTACCTCTAGCTGGTTGAGTGGGCAGTGCAGGGATCATGGCACGAGAACCCTACTGCTGTGGATGAACACCCACCGATCTAGGACAGGTCGTTCGGATATTCCCATAGTCACCACACTCGAAACATCCATCCCAATACTGCGACTGAGAAAGCTGAGACTGACCTTGACGAGTTGGCTATGCTCTGACGGGAGCTGGCGGTGCACTATAAGCTGGCTGCCCTGAAGGAGGTACATAAGGACCACGATCCACTTAAGCTCCATGGGATGTTTGAAGTGCTGAATGAAACAGCCTGGGAGGATGGCCCATACCAAAAGTACCTCGGCCTCTAGATGAGGCCCCACGGAATCCACCAGTGTGACGAGGCCTCTTGTCAGACCCCTGACCACTCCTTGAGCTAAAACCATCTTAACTCATCTAGCCACATTTGTTACATCTTGGGAAGAAATCTCACTCCCTGACTCCTTAGCCATCTGCAATCTGATAGACTGAGCAAGTCCCTTAATAAACCTCTCTCTCTCTCTCTAGGAAGTATAAGAAGAGCATGACAGGCCAGATCAACAAATCTAGTCTCGTACTGAGTGACGGTCATAGAACCCTGCTGAAGGCGCTCGAACTGCCTCCGATAGTCCTCTCTTTGGGTGATCGGAAGATACTTCTCCAAAAATAGTTGAGAGAACTGGTCCCAAGTGAGAGCTGGTGACCCAGATGGTCTGGCCAAATAATAATTCCTCCACTATTTCTTAGCGAAACCTGATAGACGAAAGGCAGCAAAGTCGACCCCATTGGTCTCCACTATCCCATGTCCCATAACACCTTATGACAACTGTCCAGATAGTCCTGGGGATCCTCTGAAGATGTACCGCCATAGGTAGTGGTGAAAATCTTTGTAAACCTGCCCAATCTCCATAAAGACTCAAAAGACATAGCTGATCCATCGCCGGTCAATGCTACAACACCGGACAGAACTACCCCAACTGGCTGAGCTGCTGGAGTCTGAAATTGGGGAGCCATCTACTCCGGAGTGTAAGTAGTGGGAGTCTGTGTTCTCCCCCAGCCCAAGAGACGGTTGCTGCTACAGGGAATGTACTAGCCTGAGTAATACTCTCCATAAGGACCACTACACGGACCAAAGTATCTTGAAGTAACAGGGTAGCTATGAACCCTCTGGAACCTGAGTTGGCCCTGCTAGAACGGTCTGGGCCGGAGCCTCCTCATCAAACTCTACCTGAGGCTCTGCCGCTAGTGCTGTTGCTCGAGCTTTGGGCTGAGCCCTGCCCCTACCTCGACCTCTAGTACGGCCTTGACCTCATCCTTTGCCCCTCGTAGGAGCTGCCACTAGGGGCTCTGGATGCTGCTTAGCTGAAGAAGCGGTACATGTTCTTGCTATCTGTGAAGGAACAAGAGTAGAGAGTTCAATTAGTATTGAGAGATCAAATCGCACGACAGAGAAGTATAGGAGTGAAATTGTTCCTAAACTCTGTAGCCTCTGAGGGATAAGCACAGACGTCTCCGTACCGATCCCTTAAACTCTACTAAGCTTGTTCGTGAATTGTGAGACCTAGGCGATTGTGCTCTAATACCAACTTGTCAGGACCCAAATTTCCCACCGTCGGGATCGTGATGACGCCTAACATCGCACTCGCTAGGAAAGACAACGGTAGAGTTCTATTCACCTTTTTATTTTACATTTTGTAATTAAAACTTGACAATTAAATCAACAGAAATAAAAGCGGAAGTACATAATAAGCTGGATATCCATATACTATTAACTATACAAAAACTGTTATCACCCAGAAACTGGTGTCACAACCCACGAACATTCTATGAATATCTACAAGTATTGGTCTGAAAGAAAAGTACATCTGTCTCGAAGAAAATAAAAAAGAAATGTAGAACATAGGAGGGGATGCCAGGGCCTGCGGACGCATGCAGGACTACCTTGGGTCTCCTAGATGAATGCCTGCAACCAACCTCTCGATCATCCACAACCAGCTCCAAAATCTACAAAGAAAGTGCAGAGTGTAGTATTAGTACAACTAACCCCATGTACCGGTAAGTGTCGAGCCTAACCTCGACGAGGTAGTGACGAGGCTACAATGGGGCATTTATAATATAACCTACATACGGTTTATAATAAAGCAAAAGGGAAGTACGAAACGAAATAGAATAGTAACTTGCAGTAAATTAAATACGAAACTCAATTATTTTGCCAGTACTCAGCTATAGCCAATCCTTAAGAGAGTTACAATGCTACAGAATAAAAACACAACAAAAGATGAATACATAAACGACAAAATGATACAGTCGCGCATCCTGATCCCACCATATAATTAGTAACAATATGAGCATTCACCCTTATTACTCATGTTGTGACGTGCAACCCGATCCCACCAGTCCACCCTTATTACTCCTGTTGCGGCGCGCAACCCGATCCCACCAGACAATCACATTTCACCTTTATTCCTCCTCAATATACACCCTTATTCCTCCTGTTGCGGCGTGAAACCCGATCCCACCATAGCAGTACCAACCACACAATAAGAACAAGTACTTCATAATTTAGCTCAAACCCTCCACAACATTTATGCCTCAAACTAAACCAAACGGAAATCTATACAATTATGAAATCTCATCATTATTACTACATAGCAAGACCAACCAAAATGTATCATGAAATACCAATAAACCAACTTAAACCAATAATCTAATACAATGAAACTACGGAACAATTAATACCTTCAATAAAGAAAACAACATCTAACAAGAAGTAATTAGACATGGAAGAATCATTAAGCATGCATCAGTTAAGAAAGGAAGACAATAAACGGGGAAGGGAACAGGCTAAACAAATAATTTGGCAGCGCATAGGTACTCGTCACCATACCTATACGCCACGCACATGAAATTTCATACAGCAATTAAGTCGGGGATCCCTAATCCCTCGAGTCAAAGTTAGACCAACGCTTACCTCAATCCAACGGCCAATTCAAAGCTTAATTGCCGCTTTACCTCTCGATTCCACCTCCAATCCACTCATATCTAGTCATAATTAACTTAATAACATCAATTATCGCTAAAGAAATCAATTCCAATGCATAATTATAGGTTTCCCAAAAGTTTCCCCAAAAATTCAAAAATCGAGCTCGGGCCCGCTTGGTCAAAACCGGAAATTTAGAACAAAACCCGATTACCCATTCACTGCCGAGCCCGGATATACAATTGGTTTTGAAATCCGACCTCAATTGAGGTCTAAATCCCAAAATTTTAAAATTCCCAAGTTCTACCCAAAAATCCCTAATTCCACCATGAAAAACCCTAGATTCTAGGATGAAATCTTGTGAAAGAAGTAAAAGATTGAAAGAAATGAGTTAAGAATCATTTACCTATGATTTGGGGAAGAAATAGCCTTTGGAAAATCGCCTCTTGAAGTTAAGGTTTTGAAAAATTGGAGAATGAATGAAAAATCCCGTCTAAGTCCAAACATATCAACTGCAGATGTCGCATTTGCGACCTGAATTGCGAAGCTCGCAAATGCGAAGAACCATCGCAAATGTGAAGTCCTCCACACCTCTGCCGCCTTCGCAATTGCAAAGGTTAGTTCGCAATTACGAACATGATTCTCCGCAAATGCGACAAAATGATCACATTTGCGATCACTACTGTCCCTCGATTTACTTCGCAAATGCGAAGAAATCTTCGCAATTGCGAAGACTGCATGGCCCATTTTCTTATCGAAATTGCAATGAAAGCCTCGCAAATGCGGAACCTGAAGGGTTCGTATTTGAGGGCTGCAACGGGTTCAGTCATACCAGCAAATTTTTTCCCTAAGTCCAAATCACTCCGTAGCCTATCTGAAACTCATCCGAGCCCACGGGGTTCCAAACCAAATATGCACTCAAGTTTTAAAATATCATACAAACTTGCTTGCGCGATCAAATCGATAAAATAACACCTAGAACTATGAATTTAGCACCAAATTGCATGAAATTTTCAAGATAGTTTCAAAACATCTATTTTCTCAACCCAAGGACCGAATCACGTCAAATTAACTCCGTTTTTATCAAATTTCACAGACATGACTTAAATATTACGCTAAACCTGCACCAGGCTCCGGAACAAAAATATGGGCGCGGTACCAATGAGATCAAACATTAATCATTTTCTTTAATTCCTTAGATTTTCAGTCTTACAATTTTCATCAAAAAATTGTTTCTCATGCTTGGGACCTCAGAATTCGATTCCGAGCATATGCTCAGGTCTTATATTTTACTACGAACCTACCGCGACTGTCAAATCACGGGTCTGGCTCCGTTTACCCAAAACGTTGATCGAAGTCAACAAAAATTAACTTTTTAGGTGAAATATTATTATTTCATAAATTTTTCAAATAAAGGCTTTCCAAAAACATACCCGAAATGTGCACGTAAATCAAGGAGAGAATAAAAATGGGTTTTTTAAGTCCTCAGAATACTGATTCGAGTTCTAAAATAGAAGATGACCCTTTGGGTCATCACACTTTTTATCTCGTGGTAGCTATCATGTTATTTCTTACTTTCTTTTATTGTAATTATTCCAAGTGATTGTTCTATTATATGGTATAGAGGCTCCATAGATAGTTGTGTTGGATTGGATTGTAAAAATAGGGTTGTGGATAAACAAATAGTTATTTAATTTGATTATATCATTTTTATGAAAAGTTTCATGTAAGATTTTAGAAATAAAAAAGTATTTGATGATTTGATTTGAAAATATACCAGATTTTCAATTGGCTTCCGCAATAATATTTTGTTTTGACATATGGGTTGGTTCGCTCGAGTTGGATAGTGTGTCGGGTGCTGGTCACATGGATTTGGATCGTGACTATAGCAACACGATTATTATCAGTGACAGCATAACTTCAACACTTTGTCGTTTCAGATCTATGGTGGCATATAAATAACTCTTTGAGTAATTCTCTTTCGGGTAGAAGACAAAAATAACTAGAAGAGAGAGAAAAGAAAAAAAAATTAAAAATTAAAAAGGAGCATACATTTTATATATGGATATGTAGTTCTGTACATTTTGTTGTACCACAGTAGAACTTGGTGAATTTTGTGTAGTTCTTTTCTTTTTCCCTACATTTCCCCTACTACTGTCAGGGCTACACCAGTGGTAGCGGTGACAGCCCTCTTTTTGGTTTTTGAGTCGTGGTTTTTCTGTGTTTTCAGGAAAATTCTCGAAGTGTTGGAGACAAGTTGGGAGCACGAGCACTAGCAAAGGAGAGTAACCTAGATGGACGTCAGCTAAGGGTGGTGGTAAGCGGTGTGTGAGTGTACAACTACATCGAGTACAGCAAATCAACATAGGTTTGGTTCTCGGGAGTTGGTACCTCCCATTTTCTTTTGGTGTTAGCTAAATTGATGTTACTTTAGTTCACAATAGTTCAGTTCAATTATTCTACTAGTGTACTAGTAGTCACTTATTTCCTTCTAGTTTGATTCGTTGTCCATTGTGCACTAGCGAGTCTCCTTTAGATTATCGTAGGTGTAGTGGCTGTAGTCTGGGATGATAGATTAAGGGCATGTCCTCAGGTGGGGTAGAGTGTAGGGCCAAGGTCAGGGGGTGGGACGAAAGGTATGGGAGGTAGAGGGGGCAAGGGAGCCTATAGGTTGAGAATCAGATCATGGAACATAGATTCACTAACGAGTAAGTCTATAGAGTTGGCAAAGATCCTTCAGAAGAGGAAGATTAATATAGCATGTGTTCAGGAGACTAGGTGGGTTGGATCGAGGGCGAAAAACATAGATGGGTGTAAGTTGTGGTACTCTGGATCTGGAGAGGTAAGAATGGAGTGGGTATCCTGGTAGATATCCATCTTAGAGAGTCGGTGGTAGAGGTTAGGCGGGTGAATGATAGACTAATGACTATTAAATTGGTGGTGGGTGAGTGTACTTTAAATGTCATTAGTGCGTACGCGCCGCAAGCGGGCTTGGATGAGGAGATTAAAAGGCGCTTTTGGGAGGGGTTGGATGACGTCGTTCGTAGTATTCCGCCTTCCGAGAGGTTATTCATAGGAGGAGATATCAATGGTCATATTGGGTCATCAGCAGGTGGTTATACTGAGGTGCATGGCGGCTTTGGTTTCGGGGAGCGGAACGAAAAGGACACTTCACTGTTGGTCTTTGCCAAGGCATTCGATCTAGTGATTGCAAACACATGTTTTCCAAAGCGGGAGGAGCACTTGGTTACTTACCAAAGTTCGGTGGCGAAGACTCAGATTGACTATCTCCTCCTCAGGAGATGCGACAGAAGGTTGTGCGAGGATTGCAAAGTTATCCCAGGAGAGACCCTTGCAACGCAACATAGGCTTTTGGCGATGGACATTGGTATTATGATAAATAGGAAGAAGAGGTCATTACGAGGATGCCCGAGGATTAGGTGGGGTGCCTTGACTAAGGATAAAGCTTAGGATTTGGAAGGAAGGTTATCGGCAATGGGAGCTTGGAGAAGTAGTGGGGACGCAAACACTATGTGGTCGACGACAGCGAACTGTATAAAGAAGGCGGCGAGAGAGGTGTTAGGGATATCTTCGGGCCACACCGGTGGTCACAAAGTAGACTAGTGGTGGAATGCAGTTGTCCAAGGTAAAGTGGAAGCAAATAAGGCAGCTTACCTACGGTTAATAGGGAGCACTGATGAGGAGGAGAAGAGAGCCAACAATGAGAGGTATAAGGTAGCTAGGAAGGAGGTGAAGATGGCAGTAACGGAGGCTAAGATGGCATCTTTTTCTCGTCTGTATGAGGAACTAGGGAACAAAGGCGGGGAGAAGAAGTTATTCCGAATCGCTAAGGTGAGAGAGAGGACAGCTCGGGATCTGGACCAAGTGAGGTGCATAAAGGATGATGACGGCAAAGTTTTGATGGGCGATGACCAGATTAAGAGGAGATGGCAGACCTACTTTCAAAAACTTCTAAATGAAGAAGGGGAACAAGATATTGTACTAGGTGAACTGAGGAATACCAATAGTCCCCATGAATTAAGTTATTGTAGGGACATTTAGGTCGACGAGGTCATGGAGGCAATGCGTAAGATGCGAAAGGGCAGAACTACCGGGCCAGACAAAATTCCGGTTGAACTTTGGAGGTGTATGGGTAGAGCAGGCTTGGAATGGCTTACTGGGTGTGTAATGTTATATTCAAGACTAATAGGATGCCTGAAGAGTGGAGGTGGAGTACAATGGTTCCGTTGTATAAAAACAAAGGTGATATCCAGAGCTGTAACAACTATAGGGGTATCAAATTACTGAGTCATACCATGAAAGTCTGGGAGAGAGTTGTAGAAATGAGAGTGCGAAAGACGATGTCTATTTTCAGACAACTAGTTCAGATTCATGCCGGGGCGATCTACCACTGAAGTTATCCACCTTATTAGGAAGATGGTGGAACAATATAGGGATAAGAAGAAGGATCTCCACATGGTGTTTATTGATCTAGAGAAAGCGTACGACAGGGTTCCTAGGGAGGTCTTATGGAGTTGCTTAGAGGTTAAAGGGGTCCCGACGGCGTACATTATGGTGATTAAAGACATGTATGATGGAGCTAAAGATTCGGGTTAGGAAAGTAGGAGGCGACTCCGAACATTTTCCAGTTGTTACGGGGTTACACCAAGGGTCTGCGTTCAGCCCTTTCCTATTTGCCCTGGTGATGGATGCACTAAAAAGAGATGTGCCATGGTGTATGCTATTTGCTGATGACATAGTTCTAATCGATGAGACACGAGGCGGCGTCAACGAGAGGCTAGAGGTTTGGAGACAGGCCCTTAAGTCTAAAGGCTTTAGGCTGAGCAAGACGAAGACGGAATACCTCGAGTGCAAATTTAGGGCCGAGCCGATGGAAGCGAGAGTGGAAGTGAGGCTTGACTCTCAAGTCATTCCTAAGAAGAGTAGTTTCAAGTACCTTGGGTCAGTTATTCAGGGGATTAGGGAGATCGACGAGGATGTCACACACCGTATAGGGGTGGGGTGGATGAAGTGGAGGTTAGCATCGGGAGTCCTGTGTGACAAGAAAATGCCAACATTACTAAAAGGTAAGTTTTATAGAGCAGTGGTTAGGCCTGCCATGTTGTATGGGACCGAGTGTTGGCCGGTTAAGAACTCTCACATCCAGAAGATGAAAGTAGCAGAGATGAGGATGTTAAGGTGGATGTGTGGGCATACAAGGATGGATAATATTAGGAATAAAGATATTCGAGAGAAGGTGGGCATGGCCCCCATGGAGGATAAGATGCGGGAAGCAAGACTCAGATGGTTCGGGCACATTCAGAGGAGGAGCACTGAGGCATCGGTGAGGAGGTGTGAACGACTGGCTGTGGTGGGTACGAGGAGAGGTAGAGGGAGACGTAAGAAGTATTGGGGAGAGGTGATCAGGCAGGACATGGCACGACTTAGGATTACTGAGGACATGGCCCTTGACAGGGAATTGTAGAGGTCGAGCATTAAGGTTGTAGACTAGGGGGAAGTTGTGAGTATTTCTACAGCACACTAAAGTGAGACAAGCTAGTTAGGAGTTAGTCTTAGGATGCTACTAGTCAGCTACTGATGCAGGGCTTTATCTGCTGGATATTATTATATCTTCCATCTTTTTCGTACTTCCTATATTTCTTATATTACTGTTATTTTATTTTATGTTATGTTATGTTATTTTATGTTATTTTATTATAAGTCTATTGATTAGTACTAATATATCGTCTCTTGTCGCTTTCTTGAGCCGAGGGTCTCCTGGAAAGAGCCTCTCTACCCCTCGGGGTAGGGGTAAGGTCTGCGTACATATTACCCTCCCCAGACCCCACTAGTGGGATTATACTGGGTTGTTGTTGTTATTGTTGTTGTTGTTGTTGTTGTTGTTGCTGTATAAAAGAAACATGACCCAGTTTATGATGCCAAAGAACATCATTTTTATTCATATGTTGATGAGTATTACAAAGTGGTAATGAAACAGGAGTATGAAGAGAATCCAGAACATTTATATTCACATTCAATGGACAATCATCTACTTGTTCTATGGTATTAAAACGAGAAACAAGTGAATGAGAAACAATATGAGAAGACTACTTAATACTTTCCATCACATTATTGGAAATAGATGCAGAATTATCAATAGTATCAGAAGTTAGGTGTGTAGGAGAAGCAGATTGGTTGAAGTAGAATTTGTATAGTCCACGGTCCATTCTACCAAGATCCAGAAGTTTCTTCATAGAATGGGAATGTAAAAGTATATAGGAATAGGAGGTGAATAAAATATAACACTTGAACTGAGAAATCAACTTACTTACTGAAATCAAATTGTAGTGAAAGTTAGGTATGTATAAAACATGATGAAGAGTGAGGGAACCAGTACATGTGACCTTTACTTTGTATCTATTAGGTAAAGAGACTAGATAATAAATAGGAAGAGGAGTAATGTTTAAAACAAGAGCTTTATTTGAAGTCATATGGTCAGTGGTTCCAGAATCCACTATCCATATCCTTACAGCTACACTAGTTAACATGCGCACATTAGAATTACCATTCAAACAAACATGCAAGAAAGAAGAACTACCAGCAAAATTTACAGAACCCATGATGGCAGGTTAAGATGATGACTAATTGAGACCAAACTACTGAAGTAGGCTCATCAACTGAGTATACTGATTTTTAGTTAAACCAGGTAATAGTAAATCCTCTCCATGTGAAGGGAGGTGAGGAATATGATCAGGAATCCCAGAAGACTGCCCTTCAACATTAGCAGAAGTACCAAACCTTTTGCCCTCTATGAACTTGAGGTTCTAAGGAAAACCATGTAACTTGTAGCATTTTTCAATTGTTTGACCTGGCTTCTTGCAGTACTTGCAAAATAATGAAGCCTTGTTGTGATCAGAATTGAATCTCTCACTAGGTTGATCAAATTTTTGTTTCTGTGGATATTATTGCTGAGGTGGAAATTGAGGAGGAAACTTGTTGGAATTTTCATGGAAAGAGGTTGACCCAGAATAAGCTTTTGCATTTGTAAGGACTTGTCTTTATTTTTCATCTTGGAGCAGTATATTGTAGACATTATCAAGATATGGTAATGGGTGCATCATTAGGATGTTGCTTCTAACTCCTACATAAACTTTATTTAGACTCATTAGAAATTGATGAACCTTATCTTCTTCCTTTACTTTTTGGAGACTCTCTTTAGCAGCACAAGCACAAGCACTAGCATGATTATTGCGCATGATCTCCAGCTCATCCCATAGTTTCTTAAGTTTATTAAAGTATGAGGCAACATCTAGGGATCCCTGGAAAATGGAGGCAAGTTTTCTCTTAATCTCAAAAACTTTGGTACCACTAGCAATCCCATATCTGTTATTTAACTGCTTCCAAATACTCTCACTTGTCTCTGAATATTGGACACTCACAACAATGTCGGGGGATAAGGAATTGGTTAACCATGATATGACCATGTTGTTACATCTATCCCATTGCCTATACTGAGGAGAGGTCTCAGCATGCTTAGTGCATGAACCATCTATAAAACCTATTTTATTTTTAGCGAACAGAGAAACTATCATATTACGGTTCCAACCCCCAAAACCTGTCCCAAAGAAGGGTACACTAATAAGAGATACACCTGGGACATCAGAAGGAAGGAGGAACAGGGGACTACTAATGTGATGACCCAAAAGATCATCAGTTGTTTCAAAAATAAATTGTGTGTTTTGAGGCCTTAAAATCTCTTTTTGTCTCACCTCGATTTACGTGCGCAAGTCCGGGCACGTATCCAAAAAGCCATTATGTGAGAATATGTGAAAAATAATAAAAATTTGCTTTTAAAATGAATTTAAGTTGACTTCGGTTAATATTTTGGGTACACAGACCCGGACCCGTGATTTGAAAATATGGGACTTGGAGCCCCGAGGGCTTGGGTGAGTTTGGATAGGCCACGAAGTGTTTTGAACTTAGGAAGTTTCAGATTTTCAACTGTTGTGTGTTGCAGGTCTGTTGCGAAGCTTGGCTCGCAATTGCGAGCTCATATTTGCGAGAGACCCATCGCAATTGCGATGATGGGCTGGGGCAGGAACCCTCGTATTTGCGAGGCTTATGTTGCAAATGCAACTTCAACAGGGACCGCAAATGCGAACAACTATTCGCAATTACGAAGAAAGTAGGATTTGGCCTAACTTCGCATTTGCAAAACCTGGGCCGCATTTGTGAGTTCGCATTTGCGAACCTACTTTCGCAAATGCGATATCTGCACCTGTGCAAATTATAACTTAGCCATAAATTCTTCATTTTTCAAACATTCTCAAAACCTAAACACCTTTAGGCGATTTTTCAAAGACAACTACTCTTTCAAATCGATTATAAGTCATTTCTAACTTGTTTTCTTTAATATTTAACACTTTTTCACATAATTTCAACTCAAAATCAAGGTTTTTCATGGGGGAATTTGGGTGTTTTGGGTAGAACCTCGGTTTTTCAAATTTTAGGGATTTTGACCTCGATTTGAGGTCCGATTTCAAAACAAATTATATATTTGGGTTCATGGGGGAATGGGTAACCCGGTTTTGGTTCGAACCTCGGGTTTTGACCATGTGGGCCCGGGGGCGATTTTTGACTTTTTGGGAAAAACTTTAGAAAATCTATTTTCATGCATTAGAATTAATTTACTAAGCATTTATTAATATAGTTAAGTAACTTGTGGCTAGATACGAGCGAATTGATGGTGGAATAAAGAGGTAAAGCGGTAGTTGAGGCTTGAATTTTATTCGTAACATCGAGGTAAGTGTTTGGTCTAACCTTACCTTGAGAGATTAGGAGTCATGTCTTATTTGCTATGTGTTATTTGTGGAGTACGGCGTATAGGAATGGTGATGAGTATCTATACGTTGGTGTCAAGCATGCCCGTGAGTCTAGTATTGCAATTGTTGTGACTCTGTAATAATATGAGAACTTTCATTATAGTTCCCTTGCCGGGACGTTGTTGTTATATTATTGTTCTCTTGCCGGGATGTTGTGGTTATATTATTGTTCCCTTGCCGAGATATTCTTGTTATATTATTGTTCCTTTGCTGGAATTCTTTTATGATTGGTGTTGATAAATGAAATGGGAGCGGTTTGCACGCCTGCAATGGTATTATACGAAATAGGAGCGGTTTGCACGCCTGCAATGGTATTATACGAAATGGGAGCGGGTTGCACGCCTGCGACGGTATTATACGAAATGGGAGCGGGTTGTACGCCTGCAACGGTACTATATGAAATGGGAGCAGGTTGCACGCCTGCAACGGTACTATATGAAATGGGAGCGGGTTGTACGCCTGCAAAGGTATTACATGTGCATTTGTTTCTTATTTCCTAATCTCTTGTTCGAAATTGAATTATGCCGTTCTTTGCATTTCTTTATTTGTTTCTGCTGATTGTCTGATATACCCCGCAGCATATCCCCCTTCCTATCTTTAACTGTAAATATTTGCTTTTATTTTCGCTGTATATGATATAACTGTACAAGTTTATTTGGTAGTCTGGTCCTAGCCTCATCACTACTTCGCCGAGGTTAGGCTAGGCACTTACCAGCGCATGAGATCGGTTGTACTGATACTACACTTTGCACTGTGTGCAGATACTGATACCGGAGCATTTGGACCGCAATGAGGGTGTTGTCTTCAGTCCATTCAGGCGACCCAAGGTAGTCCTGTAGACGTCCGCGGGCCTTGGCGTCTCCTCCTATCATTTCTCCTTCTATTTTTACTTATTAATAGACAGATTTGTGTATTTTTATTCAGACCTTATTTGTAGTATTCTTAGATGGTTCGTGACTTGTGACACCAAATTCTGGGTAGTATTGTACTTCAGATTATGTAGAAATATTTGGCTAAACGATTAAGTTTTCGTCTTCAACATTTCTGTTTATTTAATTTATTCCGCTGATTAATCACTTAATACTTTGAATTGTTGAACATGCTTAATAAAAAGGGTAATGATCTCATAATACTCGGCTTGCCTAGATTTCACGAGTAGGCGCCATCACGATTTTCGAGGGTGGGAAATCTAGGTCGTGACAAGTTGGTATCAAAGCTCTAGGTTACTTAGGTCTTACAATTCACGGACAAGCCTAGTAGAGTCTGAAGGATCGGTATGGAGACATCTGTATTTGTCCTTGTCGCGCCTCCTTTTTCTAAAAAAAAAACAAAATCGGGCTTGTGACATTTGGTAGGACAACTCGTTCCCTTTTGGGAATTGGGTTTTGGAATTTGAAGAGTCGCCACCTAATGATTAAGTGCATTAGGACACTAAGAAGGGTTTGAGTTTGAAGAACCAGGGTTTGGGTAAGGGCTAGAAATTATCTCGAGGGGAAAGTGTTAGGCACCCCTCAAGATCCACTAGTGTGGTTCTCGGCCATGTTACAATTGTGACTTCACATAATCAAGTAAGCAATTAAGGGCTCAAATAGGAGGGATTCGCATACAACATTGCAAATAAGTTGAAACTTGAGGAAAGGTAAAGAGGGCATAAAGATTTAAACAATTCTAAAAGAAATAGACGAAAGCAAGTAAGAGGGAGGGGGTCCTCAAAAGAGGGGTTGCGCGTGGTATTAACGCACCGGTCATCATATCCATATCTACCCTTCCCACCCCGTTAAGATATTAAAGCGTAGAATAGTAGCGTTACTTATTGCATGCTATTACCCGTCCCAATCATATTAGTCCCGGAGGCATTGAGACTACTAATCCTAAAAGGGAGGGAGTTGGGGCTTTTTCAGAGTTTCAGAAGGATAAAAATCTAGGCGACAAGCAAAACAAACAACAGTTAAAGGGTGAACAAATAGCAATTTAGGCTCAATTATGCCTCCTCATTCCAAGCAGCAAGTTATTTAGCATGACTTACAAGTACTGGTTAGGTCTTTAATAAATTAAAGCGTATGATAGGCTGATTCATCACATATTTCTCAGATGAGGAGGCCGAATTAGCCTTGTCTGGTTATAGTTATCAAAAAACCTGACACAATTAATTACCTAATAGTTTGCTTAAGTGAGACCTATAGGCATGACCTCGGGCAGAGTGTTCTGATTTTAAAGAAAGATTGCTGGTTTTATAAACAAAAGGATTTGCAGACTTTAAATGACCTTATGACTAATTTTAGACTCATAGACGAAGTTGATTCAATTGATTACTCCTATAGCCAATTTGTCTAAGCGTTATTGGTTTTCAAAACGATTACATAAATGCAGGAGTCTTATAGGCATGGTATCTAGAATTGAGTTGATCATTATTAAACCTATGATTGTTTACCTAATGACATGCATATGCAGAAATGCGGAAAACCTAAGATCATGATTTCTATATGCAGAACTTATAGGCATAATTTCTAAGATGCAGACATGCAAAACTTATAGGCATAATTTCTAAAGTGCAAAAATGCAGAACTTATAGGCATAATTTCTAAGGTACAGAAATGCAGAACTTATAGGCATGAGTTCTAAAATGAGAATGCAGAAATTCATAAATAACCTATAGGCAGGTTTTCTACCCTTTGCATGCATTCATCCTCATCCCTTTCCACTATCCATCCCCGATAGTTATTAGAAATTATTACAAACCCGAATGAATCAGAAAAGAAAAGTAAAATTACATCAGAAGTTCCAGCCACAACCAAACAGCCTAATTCAGACTCAAAGTCCAACAATATGAGATCAACCAACTTCCAGGATCGGATTCCCAAAGCCCTTCTCATATTTGGGATGTATCAAAGTTTCCAAAATTCTCAAAGGGTTCCGGGCAATGCTTACACCCAAACACATTGCAGAATTAAGAGCATAATGCAGTGTGGAAATGCCAGCCCTCAGATGTCCAAGTTCAGAGGAAACTCAAGGTCCCAAAGCAAGGCTCATAAGAGAGGGGCAGAACTTCGAATCTAAGAATAAGTGTAAGTGCACAGGGGGGGATCAGGGAGAGCCATGGCAGGCTGGTGGTTGTGCCCAACAATTGGGAATGTTGGCACACCCCTAACCATCCTGTTAGCCAAACTTGGGAGTTAGGATCCATTGTGGATCAGGTTGTGGCCTGGGAAGTAATTTGGATACTGTCAGGCCAAGAACCTTAACTCAAGCACATAGAAGGGAACAGGGGTAGGGATTCACAATAAACAGCAGATGCAAAGAGAGAGTAGCATTTTCAATACAAAACATGAACAATAAAGTAGCCAAGAGTGCTGAAACTATAAAATAAACACATAGGATTGAGGCAGAAAATTAAGTCATAACATACCTGTTTTCAGGGAAAACAAGTAAAACAGTAGCCTTGAAAAGCCAAGTTGTAAGAAAACAGTTCCAAAAGATCTCAGAAAAAAGTAGAATGTTGAGAGAGTATTGAACTCAAAGCAATATTGTAAGTGTGTAAGTTGAAAGTATCTCGAAGATTATGTGTAAAAGTATTGAATTGGGAGTTAAGGGTGATCAAAGTGCAGAAGGGTCGTGCCCCCTTTATAGTGCAGAAAACAAGTGAGAAAAGGTAAGGAAATAACATTGAAATCAATCTCCCTTTAGTTAAGAGATTCTGATTTCAACGGGTAAAAGCCAATTAAGGAAAGAAGTTTTGATTAAAACCTTTTCAAAGTAGCACAAAAGGGGTAAATACATAGAAGTTATTTAAGGGAAAAGTTCAATAGTACACGACTTGGAAAAATAAGGAAAGGGAATCAATCAAACAGCTAGGGAAATCAAAATTACAAGTTCAATTCGAATGAACCAAGTCAGGAAAAGGTAAAGGAGGTTTAATCACAGAAAATCAGTAATAATCAATCAAACCCCCATTAGAGGATTTCAGAATCAATCAATTAGTTGGTAAAAAACCTTTTGAAAACAGGGTCCTTATATATAAAGCACACAAATATGTGAATACCAGAGGGGATTGTTAAATTATTTAGAAGAGAGTTTAATCAAAGAAAGGTTCAGAATCATAAGCAAAAAGAGGTATAAGTATAGTTTGCAGACTCACAATGAGTTTGAGAGTCCAGGGTCCCAAAGTGGAACCCTAACTCTCACACAAAAGATCAACATTGCCAAGAAATCCCCAAATCTTAGGGTTTCGAATTGAGTCAGACAATAGAGATGAGAGGGCAAGCCACTCGATAGAGGCTCAGGAGTCTTTTCCAAAGACTTATGAGAAACAAACAGACATGATACACAGTCAAGAGCATGGAGAACACGTTTTGAGAAAAACTCAGAACTTAAACAAGTTCAGAATAAAAAGTGATACAAACTTAGGTAAAAACACATGAATCATGCTTAGTAAGAACACAAACATAGACCAGTAAAGAAAACAACATCAAAGAACTCACAGTAAACACATATAGTATAAGAGTAAGGAAAACATAACACGGATTAACATGCGAGTACAGGAGAAAAGAAAGTAGAAGAATAGTACATGCATTGAAAAAGAAGTCATACGAGCATAACACAGACAAACGCACATAAAGAAAGAACAGAAAGAATCAGAAAGATATTTTGAAGAAACCTTTTAGAAATCCAAAATCGATTTTGAAAAGAGTATTTGGGGAAAATCTTTAAAAAGTTCAGTAGACCACAGACATATTCCAGATCTAAGGAAATAAGCAAGTAAAGAACCTCGAACAACTTAGGGTTTTAGAGAAAAACCTAGAAATGAGAAAGGTCTTGAGGAAAGTCAGACCCTGAGTCGAAAAGGCATATATTGCCTGAATATGCCGGAGTAATGGCCGGAGAAGCCATAGATCTACAGATCTGAGAAGGATCTAAAGAGAGCCATCGAAGTCAGGCCTTAAAAAATCGAACATCCAAGGTTTAGTGGTGGAGGGGAGTGAGTACCAATCATCCATGGCCTGAGAAGTCATGGATTCCGGTGGAGTAGTGGTTGAAGAGGGGTAGAAGGAGGCTAGGGTTTCGGAGAGTTTGAGAGAGTTTGAGAGACGAGAAGTTTCAAAGGCGGCGGGTCAGGTGAGAATGAGGGGATTAGGGTAGTCGTTTAGGTTTAATTAGGAAAGGGCGAGTCTTGGCCGTTGATCTTGAGTGATCAACGGTCTAGATTTAAGTGGTAGTGGTGAACGAGTTGGGTCGTTTGTAATTGGGTCGTGGGTTGGATCCAAATTAAAACTAGGCCGGTCTGGTTGGAGTTAGGATTGGGTCAATTTAAGGGCTAAAATTGAAATGAAATGGGGCTATAATTGAAATAAAATGGGGCTAAATGTTAAATAGCCAGTTTTTCCTTTTATTTTATAAAAAATAGTAAAAAATGATTTTAAAAGAAAATTAAAAGTACTGACCCAATTAATAATATATAAATATTAATTTAAAATATTTGGACCAATTTTACAATTATAAATACTATTAATCGTAAAAATAGGCTATAATTGCAATTATATGCAATTTAGTCTTTTAAATACCAAATAAATTTGTAAAAATATACAAAAATTATCTTAACTATATTTTGATATAAATATGGGAATAAATAAATTATTCACCAAAATTGATAATTTTGGGAATAATTATGAATTTTGTACTGCTACAATGGATAGTAAATTGATTTTAAAACTCTTCAAAGGATTGGAAAAAATACTTAAACACTTGGGTTGTTTATGTATGCATATATATGTTATTTTGAAAGTATTTTGAGCATAAAAATACATAGAAAAAATTAGGTATCAATAGCTGCCCCTCTTTACCCGGGAAGGATGAAAGAATTGTCGGGTAAAGATATGATGGCCAATTTTGACCGAATGAAGCGATATGAAGAATTTTGACCGAGCTCTGGTTCCTGAGCTGCCTACATATCCCTGATCTTACAGGAATCAGGCCATATGTAGTTCAGGATCCATTGATGGAATATGCCGATGGAGATTTCGAAAGACGGACGCGATGTTCAGGTTGGGAAGGATGGTCAGAGTCTGATAGGCTGCGGGAACTGGAGCGAGATCGCCCCTGCTGAGACGGCCATTGCTAGCCGGTTTACCTGCAAATGAGCATATATTTTGCATAAATTTAAACGTGATGCAAGTCCCATTGGACCATGAATGTTGTCTTTGGGTGGCTAGGATGACGTCCTCGGACTATGACGTCCTGGGCCATGAAGTGTATGATAAAGGATTTGCAGGCTATGAAATGATGTTCTCGGGCTATGAGAATGATGCCTCCGAACTATGATGCCTTTGAATAATGATATGCAAGAGATAAAATGGGGTCCTCAGGCCGTGGCATGGCGTTCTCAGGCTATGTATATGGTGCCTCCGAACAATGACTCCTTTGGACAATTCGGCGATCTTTCAGCCCATGAAATGCAGAAGGTGGCGATATTTCAGCCGATGCAAGACGTAAATAAAAGGTGGCGATATTTCAGCCATGCAAGAGGGATAAAGTGGCGATATTTCAGTCATGCAAGATGGGGACAGAGCTTAGTCTTGGAAGGCAGAACAGTAGCCTTATGCAATGCCGAGAAATGCAGGATGGAGACAGTGCTTAGTCTTGGAAGGCAGAATGGTAGCCTTATGCAATGCAGAGAAATGCAGATGGAGACAGTGCTTAGTCTCGGAAGGCAGAACAGTACCTATCCAATGTAGAGAAATGCAGATGGAGACAATGCTTAGTCTCGGAAGGCAGAAAGGTAGCCTTATGCATTGCAGAAAAATGCAGATCGAGACAGATCTTAGTCTCGGAAGGCAGAAAGGTAGCCTTATGCAATGTAGAGAAATACAGATGGAGGTAGAGCTTAACCTCGGAAGGCAGAAAGGTAGCCTTATGCAGTGTAGAGAAATACAGATGGAGACAATTCTTAGTCTCGGAAGGCAAAAAGGTAGCCTTATGCAATGCAGAAAAATGCAGATGGAGACAAAGCTTAGTCTCGGAAGGCAGAAAGGTAGCCTTATGCAATGAAGAGAAATGCAGATGGAGGTAGAGCTTAACCTCGAAAGGCATAAAGGTAGCCTTATGTAGTGCAGAGAAATGCAGATGGAGATAAAGCTTAGTCTTGGAAGGCAGAAAGGTAGCCTTATGCAAGGAGTAAAAGGGCAAAATGGTGATAGAATTTTCTTAGCTGATAGCGGATCGAGATATTGCGACTGCTGGGGATACCATGTCTGTAGGGAGCATTGCGTGCGGATAGCAGCTGTGAGTAAGTGCGACGGTTTTCAGAGTTATATTTCGGAGCTATGTAAGTCCCGTGAGTGTATAGTATATTTGATGATTTTACAACTCAAGCGCCTGCATTCAAAGAAAAATCATGAGTTTTGTAAAAAGGGGAGGTAGTTCTTATTCCCGCTGGCTCTGCTTGACCTGCTCAGCTCCACTCCGATGATATTGGGCGTATCATTGGGGTAGCGTTGCTAAACGAAGCAACTTCGGTAACAGACATGCATGATTTAGTAAAGAAATGTGACAATAAATACATAATTAAGAATAGTTCTCTTTAGATGAACTGCAACGTGGTCCAAGATACTCCAACTTCTATCACTCCGGAATTTTGAGGGTCCTCCTCAAAATTCTACCCCAGTTTACTGGGCTGCCGCTTCCGACGGCTGCTTGCATCGAATGGCTGAAATCACTTCGGAATTTTGAGGGTCCTCCTCAAAATTCTGCCCCAGTTTTCCAATAGCGGGGGGAAATGAAAATTTTATTGAATTATGATCGAACCCATAGGGCTGCCTACGTATCCCCTCTTAAACATGAATCAGGTCAGGCGTAGTTCAAATTGCATCATACAGGAAATCATAAGAGTTACACATAGTATCGCTTCACTGCATCTGAATTGATTGGCTTCAGCCAAACTTCACCATTTATTTCTGCAAGTATAAGGGCTCCTCCGGTGAGGACCCGGTGAACCATGTATGGACCCTACTAGTTAGGAGAGAACTTCCCTTTGGCTTCCTCTTGATATGGGAAAATCTTCTTTAACACCAGCTGCCCCGGTGTAAAATGTCTCGGCTTGACTCTTTTGTTGAAGGCTATAGACATTATGTTCTGATAGAGCTGATCGTGGCAAACTGCATTCATTCTCTTTCCGTCTATAAGAGCTAGCTGCTCGTAGCGACTCTCTACCCATTCTGCATTGTCAAGTTCTGCTTCCTGTATGATTCTTAAGGAGGGAATTTCTACCTCGGCGGGAATGACTGCTTCAGTACCATAAACCAACATATAGGGAGTTGCCCCGGTTGATGTGCAGACTGTGGTGCGGTATCCCAACAAGGCAAATGATAACTTCTCATGCCACTGCTTATGATTTTCTATCATCTTCCTTAGTATCTTCTTGATATTCTTATTGGCGACTTCTACAGCCTCGTTCATCTAAGATTTGTAAGCTATAGAATTCTTGTGTTTGATCTTGAAGGTTTCACACATGGCTTTCATCAAGTCGTTGTTGAGATTGGAACCATTATCAGTGATGATTGACTCTGGAATTCCGAACCGACAAACAATACGGTCGCGAACAAAATCTGCTACCACTTTCTTAGTCACTGCTTTGTACGATGTTGCTTCAAAACATTTGGTGAAATAATCAATTGCCACTAGAATAAACCTATGCCCGTTTGATGCGGCAGGCTCGATAGGTCCGATAACATCCATTCCCCAAGTGGCGAACGACCATGGTGAGCTTGTTGCAGTAAGCTCGTTCGGAGGCACCTTTATCATGTCTGCATGTATCTGACAGTGATGGCATTTTCGGACATACTGGATGCAGTCCATTTTCATAGTCATCCAAAAATAACCAGCTTGGAGTATTTTCTTGGCTAAGACAAAGTCGTTCATATGCGGACCGCAGGTCCCTGCATGAATTTCCTCCAATAGCTTGGATGCTTCCTTTGCGTCGACACACCTTAGTAATCCCAAATCAGGAGTCCTCTTATACAGGATTCCTCCGCTATGAAAGAAGTTGTTAGATAATCTCCAAAGTGTGCATTTCTGAGTAGGATTTGTGAGTTCTAGATATTCTCCTTTCGTCAAATATTCCTTGATATCATGAAACCAAGGTTTTCCGTCCGCTTCTTCTTCTACATAAGTGCAGTAAGCTGGCTGATCATAGATCTTTACCGGAATAGGATCAATGAAGTTCTTGTCTTGGTGATGTATCATGGACGATAGGGTAGCCAATGCATCGACAAACTCATTCTGAACTCTAGGAACATGTTGGAACTCTGTCTTTGTGAACCTCTTCCTCAATTCCTGTACATGATGCAGATAAGGGAGTATCTTGGAGTTCTTGGTTGCCTATTCTTTTTGGACTTAATGTATAAGCAGGTCTGAATCTTCGATCACTAGCAATTCCTAAATGTTCATATCAATGGCCATCTTGAGCCCTAAGATGCAGGCTTCGTACTCGGCCATGTTGTTGGTGCACGGGAACCTGAGATTGGCAGACACCGGATAATGCTGGCCGGTTTCTGATACTAGGACCGCTCCTATGCCAATTCCTTTGAAGTTTGCTTCCCCGTCGAAAAACATTCTCCAACCATCATAGGATTCTGCAATATCTTCCCCTATGAAAGATACCTCTTCATCAGGAAAATACGTCTTTAGAGGCTCGTATTCTCCATCCACGGGATTTTCAGCAAGATGATCTGCCAGTGCTTGTCCTTTGATTGCCTTCTGAGTCATGTAAACAATGTCGAATTCACTCAGCAGGATTTGCCACTTGGCTAGCTTGCCAGTGGGCATGGGCTTCTGAAAGATATACTTCAAAGGATCCATTCTTACTATGAGGTAATTGGTATAGGCACAAAAATAGTGTCTTACTTCTGAGCTACCCAAGTTAGAGCGCCACAGGTGCGTTCCAATAAAGAATATCGGGCGTCGTACAAGGTGAACTTCTTGTTGAGATAATAGATGGACTGCTCCTTTCTTCCCGTTTCATCATGCTGCCCCAGAACACAACCGAAAGCTTCATCCAATACTGCGAGGTAGAGTAATAGACGTCTACCCAGCTCATGCGGGACCAAAACTGGCAGCATTGACAAGTATTCCTTGATTCTATCAAAGGCTTTCTGACAATTATCAGTCCATTTGGTAGCGGTGTCCTTCTTCAACATCTTAAAGATTGGCTCACAAATGACAGTGGATTTAGTTATGAACCGGCTGATATAGTTAAGTCTTCCCAAGAAACTCATAACCTCTTTCTTGTTCTTCAGTGATGGCAATTCTTGGATGGCTTTGACCTTTGACAGATCCAGTTCTATTCCTCGACGACTCACAATGAACCCAAGTAGTTTTTCGGGAGGAACCCCGAATGCACATTTGGCGGGATTCAGCTTCAAGTTGTACCTTCTTAGTCTGTTGAAGAACTTCCTCAGATCTTCCATGTGGTCATTGGCTCTCTTGGATTTGATGATGACGTCGTCTACATATACCTCAATCTCTTTATGTATCATGTCATGGAAAATAGCAGTCATGGCCCTCATGTAGGTGGCCCCAACATTCTTTAACCCGAACGACATCATCTTGTAACAATACATCCCCCATGGCGTAATGAAAGTCATTTTCTCCGCGTCTTTCTCATCCATCCATATCTGATGATACCTAGAAAAACAATCAACGAACAACTTTAGTTCATGCTTGGTGCAGTTGTCAATTAGAATGTGTATGTTTGGCAAGGGGAAGTCGTCTTTTGGACTGGCCCGGTTGAGGTCCCGGTAGTCGACACAGACTCTAACTTTCCCGTCCTTCTTTGGAACTGGCACAATATTGGCTAACCATGTTGGATACTCTACTACCCTGAGAACCTTGGCTTTGACTTGCTTGGTGACTTCTTCTTTAGTTTCCAAACTCATGTCAGGTTTGAACTTCTTGAGCTTCTGTTTTACTGGTGGACATGTCGGATCGGTTGGCAGTTTGTGAGCCACAATATATGTACTGAAACTATTCATGTCATCATAAGACTAGGCGAATATGTCCTCATATTCCCTTAGAAGTTCCGTGTACTCTTTCTTTTCTGATGGTGACATATGAACACTGATGCGCGTTTCTTTGACATTTTCTACATCTCCCAGGTTGACAATCTCAGTTTCTTCTAGGTTAGCCTTAGGTCTATTCTCAAAATCCTCAACCTCTTTAACAACCTCTTCTGGTATACCATCTTCTTCTGATTCTATATCCGTTTGTTGCATTATCTCGTTGCATGTCACAATCGTTGGTTCACCAAGATAAGTAATAGTAACGATGCGTAAATAAAGTAAACGATAAAAAGTAATAAGAGCAAGACTGAAATGCTTTGATAAATTTCAAAATTGTTTTGAACATTGGAGCTCTTATTTCAAAAATGCGGAAAGAAAGTCAATTAGTGAAAAAATAAAGATAATGCATGGTGCTTTGTTCAGCCTTGCTACCACGAAGCTTTTCGGGCCCTAGTGGTTCTGATGGACCAATTGTTGAGGCGTGCTCCTCGGCTCACAGCTTGTATAGAAGGACTTTCCTCCCCCTCCTCCTCGAAAATGACACAACAGTCCATATTATCATCTTCCAAAATAAATTCCTCATCGTCACCAGTGCTTTCTCTTCTCCCGACCCATATATGACATTGGCTGGCTAGAAAGTCTGCTCCAAATGAGGTATCAGATGCTCCAATGGGTACTAGGGACTGCGCCATGGTGGCGATTAGTGGTTGAACTCCTCCCAAGTGTATTCATATCCCAAACCGAAAGTGGTACCGTGTTTCTTCAACTTGATAGGCTTAGCGATTCCTTGGAGATTCTTGCCATGTCCCTTTCCAGGTTCGTATCCACACCAATTCAGTATACTTTCAATTTTGTTATCCGACCATTTATCCTTGTCCATAGCATTGATTCGCTCAATGTGATGGTAGGTTTATCCGCCTATCTTCCTTTTTCCTCCGATTGCTGGGATGGTCTGGCGACTGTATATGGGATTGCTACCGTCGCCATGAATAATTACCTCTTGGTGATTTCACTCGAATTTCACTGGTTGATGTAGGGTTCATGCTACAGCCCCAGCAGCATGGATCCAGGGCCGTCCCAATAGCAAGTTGTAAGATGCTGGGACGTCTATCACTTGAAAATCAACGTCGAACCAAGTCGGTCCCATTTGTAGACACAAACTGATTTCCCCAATAGTGGACCTTTGGGATCCATCGAAAGCTTTGACATTGATGGCTCCATCCTTGATCTCATGCAGGCTCTTTCCTAATGTTCTGAGAGTCACCAAAGGACAAATATTAATGCTAGACCCTCCGTCAATCAGGATTCTGGTGATGAAATAATCTTCGTACTGCATAGTGATGTGCAATGCCTTATTGTGGCTTAGCCCTTCAGGTGGCAGCTCATCTTCGTGGAAAGTGATTTTGTGACCCTCCAACACTTGCCCTACCATGTTTTCCATTTCTCCTCCAGTTATGTTGCTGGGTACATATGCCTCGCTCAACACCTTCAATAAGGCGTTCCTATGTGCGTCAGAGCTTTGTAGTAGAGCCAAGATGGAGATCTGGGCTGGCGTTTTGTTTAACTGATCAATGACTGAATACTCTTTGGCTTGTATCTTCCTCCAGAGATCATCAGGTCCAGTTTCAATGATGGTTGGTCGTACAGAGGCCTGCTTACTAGACTCGGCTAGATGTTCTGGGGGTATAAACCCTACCAGTTCTTGTCATACCCTGTGCTGCAATTACTTCTCCAGATTTGGTTTTCCCTTTCCTTCTCACCTTGGCGGTGTAATCCCATGGTATGGCCTTCGTATGAAATGGTGTTACAACTGTCATGGCCACCGGAATGGGCACCTTTGCCTTGGATGGTAACACAGCCACTTCGAATGGTACATGTGTCTTTGGAGAACCAAACTCAACCTCAATAGGTTCTGCTGCCTTTGCAGAAGAAGGTACTTCGAACTCAAGTGGTATGGATATGTTTACTTCAGCATTTTCAGAAGGCTGGATCTGGACCACAATCGGATTAAGTGTGATCATTGGTTCTTTTGGATCGTCACCTTCAACGATCAATCCGATCGACCCTTTAGGATCCCAATCATCCTCTATCTCAATCATGCGAATGCCTCCACCCTTGTGGTCAGGTAGAGGGTTGTTGCGGACATTTGAAGCTGGCTCATTTGCTACAATGATCTTGTTATCAATCAAAGCTTGGATCTTATCCTTCAGAGAGTGGCACTCATCAATGGTATGCCCCTTTATGCCGGAATGGTATGCACAGGTTTTGTTTGGGTTGACCCATTGGGAGGGGTTTTCGGGGTTTACTGCAGGGATAGGGGTGATGTAACTAGAAGCTTTGAGCCTTTCATACAGCTGGTCGATAGGTTCGGCAATGGCGATATACTGTTTGGGGGGTCTGCGGTCGAAGTTTGGTCGAGGTCTATGAAAGTTTTGGTGGGTGGGAGGTGATTGATAGTGAGAGGATTGAGTATTGTAGGTTTGAGAGACATGTGCGGGTTGGGAATATCTGGGTGAAGTGGGCTAATATGTCGGTGGTGGAGGCAATTGGTAAGTAGGTGGTGGAGCTTGTAAGAGGGCGAGGGTGCTTGGTAATTTGGGGTAGGTTGATATGTGAGTAGAGGTATTGGGTAGGTTTGCTATTCAATTGCGGATTTTGTTCTTTGTGCAACCATCACAGCGCTCACGTCCCTTTTTTGGACGTGCCACCAGAATGTAGAGCCTTGTTGGTGGCATGTAAAGCTTCAAAGTTAGTGACCATACCACTTTTGATACCTTCCTTGATCCTTTCCCCTAGCTTGATGATGTCGGAAAATTTTTGGCCTTCAATCAGCATTAACCTTTCATAGTACTGAAGGTTTTGAGCTCGGACGAAAAACTTGTTCATTTGTTCTTCTTCTAAAGCTGGTATGACCTTAGTAGCTTCTGATCTCCAATGAGTAGCATACTCACGGAATGTCTCCGTGGGGTTCTTCTTTATGTTCTGGATGTAGAACACATCTGGTGCATTTTCCGCATTGAACCTGAACCTGTCCATGAAATCGGATGCCATACTTACCCAATTTGACCACTTCTTAGGGTCTTGGTTGATGTACCAAGACAAAGCATCTCTCTTCAGACTCCTCATGAAGAGTTTCAGGCAAATCTTTTCTTTCCTTCCTACTCCGACCAGCTTGTCACAGTATGTCCTCAGATGAACTCTCGGATCCCCAGTACCGTCAAACATTTCGAACTTAGGAGGTTTGTACCCCTATGGTAATTCGACATCGGGTTGAATGCAAAGGTCTTCGTAATTTAGTCCTTCAATCCCCTTACTTCCCTCGACGCCCTGAATTCTGCTAATCAGCTTCTTGAGTTCTTCTGCCAGATTCCTGATAATCGAGTCCTTATCATCGGACTCGGGTGTGCTTGAAATGAGTTGAGTATAGTGTGGCATGGTTTCCACATAGATGGGGGCGTTGTGGGGATGATCATTTGTGGAATTTAGTAGTTCAGGAATGAGTGGTGGGGTATTATTTGAAGTGTGGCATGTGTTGCAGTGGTGATGGGGAGCGGGTTGGTTTTGTGGTTTCGGGATGCTTTGTGGAGGTGTGGGGTTTTGAGTGTTGGCAAAGTTGACATTTGGGGTAGTGAGGAAAAATGACAAATTCGCCAAGTTCTGAACTTGGTCCAGTTCTTCCTGAAACTTCAATAACTTTTGTTCGAGCTGGGAGGCACTTTCCTTGGAAACCTGAATACCCTGAGGAACCTCTACCCTTTCAACTGAGTTCTCCTTTCTGATGTTGCTCAAATCTTCCATTTTTCCCTTGTTCTTGTTCCTAATAGGACTCGGAGGAGGAGGAGGTGGAGGGCCCTTAGATCTTGTGGAGTATGATGACGATGCCATAGTGCACAAACTAACCTTTGGGGAGGGGAATAAACAAAAGGTAAAAACAAAAAGGTAGCAAGTTAGTGCGGATTATGAGAAGAAAACGTTGCAAAATTTAAACATATAGTGCAAGAATATAAATTGTGTCCTAATTTGGGAGACTCGTTGTGCCCGAGGTAGGCCTAGCGACAAGTTGATTTGGAGAACTTATAATTCTAAATGCCTCATTTTATTGATAAAAAATAAGACAAAGCCCAAAACGACACTAATAGCAGAAAATAAATTGTTACTAATGGTTGTTGGCCTTATTACATTTTTTAAAGAAAAAGAAAAGAATCTTAACTACTTGGTCCCAGAAGGACCTTCCTCAGGTTGAATGTTTTCGTTAATCAGATCCTCCAGCTCGCGCAAATTTTCTACTAAAAATGCCTTCGCCAGGGGTTCTCCTTTGCCTTCCTCAGCGTTCTGACAGTCGGTGACTCTTTTCCTCACTTTCCCTTCCAACTCCAGTAGACTGTATTCCAGATATTCCAGCTTCTCACTAGCCCTGGTGACTCTCTCTTTCCATTCGTTGATTTGGTTACTTGATGGGAGGTTCCTCCACCAGGTCAGCAAGAGTGAGGGTATGTTGACCATACCAAAGTCGGGAACTTTGTCATTCATTTCTGCAAAACAAAAGGGTGAGGCCATACTTCTGACAAACTCGGCTATTAAATATCAATAATTGGCATAAGCAGCATCTAGTTCTCCAAATAAATGCACAGAATATGGTAATCTCTGTTTGGGTTTCAAGGAAACCTAGTGGACTTTGGACAAGGCAATACTAAAGAGTCATTATGTGGATAACATAACTGACTCGACTAGGTTTGATAATGATGCATGAACAATTGAACAGAGTAGGGTTTCTATAGGGTATTAAACCGGTACCCTTAAGTGGACAACTCAAGAGGGAAAGGCACGGAACCGTTGACTACACCATTGATCGACTGGTTTTACCGCAAATACGCCTTTGCCAAATTTAGGGGGTAATGATATCGAAAGGGCGCAACCACTCATTATAAGCATTGCTATGGTATTTTGTTTGGCACGAGTGGAATATGATGTTGAATATGCAGTTACAAGTTGTCATGTATTTGCATCTTCATAAAGTAATGATAACAATAATTGCTCATAATTACAACAGTATTAAAGGAAAGTGGTAAAGGAAAGCGTTAAAAGAAAAGAAAGAAACAAAGAGCCAAGTTAGTTTCGTAATAGAAGAGAAATAAAGACATTAAATAAAGGCAATAAAGAAGCAGTAAAGTCACAAATAACATGAAATGGTAAAAGCCTAAAAGAAATCTCCCCAGTAGAGTCGTCACGCTGTCGCGCCCCCCTTTTCTAAAAAAAAAAGCAAAATCGGGCTTGTAAAATTTGGTAGGACAACTTGTTCCCTTTTGGGAATTGGGTTTTGGAATTTGAAGAGTCGTCACCTAATGATTAAGTGCATTAGGACACTAAGAAGGGTTTGAGTTTGAAGAACCAGAGTTTGGGTAAGGGCTAGAAATTATCTCGAGGGGAAGGTGTTAGGCACCCCTCAAGATCCACTAGTGTGGTTCCCGGCCATATTACAATTGTGACTTCACATAATCAAGTAAGCAATTAAGGGCTCAAATAGGAGGGATTTGCATACAACATTGCAAATAAGTTGAAACTTGAGGAAAGGTAAAGAGGGCAGAAAGATTTAAACAATTCTAAAAGAAATAGACGAAGCAAGTAAGAGGGAGGGGGGTCCTAGGTTTATGATTAATATGGATCACATCAATGCAATACCCGGCAATTTCTCCTCAAAAGAGGGGTTGCACATGGTATTAACGCACTGGTCATCATATCCATATCTACCCTTCCCACCCCGTCAAGGTATTAAAGCGCGGAATAGTATCATTACATATTGCATGCTATTACCCGTCCAAATCCTATTAGTCTCAGAGGCATTGAGACTACAAATCCTAAAGGGGAGGGAGTTGGGCTTTTTCAGAGTTTCAAAAGGATAAAAATCTAGGCGACAAACAAAACAAACAACAGTTAAAGGGTGAAAAAATAGCAATTAAGGCTCAAGTAGGCCTCCTCATTCCAAGCAGCAAGTTATTTAGCATGACTTACAAGTACTGGTTAGGTCTTTAATAAATTAAAGCGTAGGATAGGCTGATTCATCACATATTTCTCAGATGAGGAGTCCGAATTAGCCTTGTCTGGTTGTAATTATCAAAAAACTTGACACAATTAATTACCTAATAGTTTGCCTAAGTGAGACCTATAGGCATGACCTCGAGCAAAGCGTTCTGATTTTAAAGAAAGATTACTGGTTTTATAAACAAAAGGATCTGCAGACTTTAAACGACCTTATGACTGATTTTAGACTTATAGACGAAGCTGATTCAATTGATTACTCCTATAGGCAAGTTGTCTAAGCGTTATTGGTTTTCAAAATGATTACATAAATGCAGGAGTCCTATAGGCATGGTAACTAGAATGGAGTTGATCATTATTAAACCTATGATTATTTGCCTAATGACATGCATATGTAGAAATGCGGAAAACCTAAGATCATGATTCTATATGCAGAACTTAGGCATAATTTCTAAGATGCAGACATGCAGAACTTATAGGCATAATTTCTAAGGTGCAGAAATGCAGAACTTATAGGCATAATTTCTAAGGTGCAGAAATGTAAAACTTATAGGCATGAGTTCTAAAATGATAATACAAAAATTCATTAATAACCTATAGGCAGGTTTTCTACCCTTTGCATGCATTCATCCCCATCCCTTTCCACTATCCATCCCCGATAGTTATTACAAATTATTACAAACCCGAATGAATCAGGAAAGAAAAGTAAAATTACATTAGAAGGTCCAGCTACAACCAAACAACCTAATTCAGACTCAAAGTCCAACAATATGAGATAAACCAACTTTCAGAATCGGATTCCCAAAGCCCTTCTCATATTTGGGATGTATCAAAGTTCCCAAAAGTCTAAAACGGCTTAGGGCAATGCTTACATACCAAACACATTGCAAAATTAAGAGCATAGTGCAGTGTGGAAATGTCAGCCCTCAGATGTCCAAGTTCAGAGGAAACTCAAGGTCCCAAAGAAAGGCTCATAAGAGGGGCAGAACTTCGAATCTAAGAGTAAGTGTAAGTGCACAGGGGGGGATCAGGGAGAGCCATGGCAGGCTGGTGGTTGTGTCCAGCAATTGGGAATGTTGTCACCCCCCTAACCAGCCTGTTAGCCAGACTTGGGAGTTAGGATCCATTGTGGATCAGGTTTGCGGCCTGGGCAGTAATTTGGATACTGCCAGGCCAAGAACATTAACTCAGGCACATACAAAGGAACAGGGGTAGGGATTCACAATAAACAACAGATGTAAAGAGAAAGTAGCATTTTCAATACAAAACATGAACAGCAAAGTAGGCAAGAGTGCTGAAACTATAAAATAAACACATATGGGTAAAGCAGAAAATTAAATTAGAACATACTAGTTTTCAGGGAAAACAAGTAAAATAGTAGCCTTGAAAAGACAAGTTGTAAGAAAACAGTTCTAAAGGATCTCAGAAAAAAGCAGATTGTTGAGAGAGTATTGAACTCAAAGCAATATTGTAAGTGTGTAAGTTGAAAGTATCTCGAAGTGTATGTGTAAAAGTATTGAATTGAGAATTAAGGGTGATCAAAGTGCAGAAGGGTCGTGCCCCCTTTATAGTGCAGAAAACAAGTGAGAAAAGGTAAGAAAATAACATTCAAATCAATCTACCTGTAGTTAAAGGATTCTGATTTAAACGGGTAAAAGCCAGTTAAGGAAAGAAGTTTTGATTAAAACCTTTTCAAAGTAGCACAAAAGGGGTAAATACATAGAAGTTATTTAAGGGAAAAGTTCAACAGTACACGGCTTGGAAAAATAAGGAAAGGGAATCAATCAAACAACCAGGGAAATCAAAATTACAAGTTCAATTCGAATGAACCAAGTTAGAAAAAGGTAAAGGAGGTTCAATCAAAGAAAATCAATAATAATCAATCAAACCCCCATTATAGGATTTCAGAATCAATCAATTAGTTGGTAAAAAACCTTTTGAAAGCAGAGTCCTTATATATAAAGCACACAAATATGTGAATACCAGAGGGGATTGTCAAATTATTTAGAAGAGAGTTTAATCAAAGAAAGGTTCAGAATCATAAGCAAGAAGAGGTATAAGTCTAGTTTGCAGACTCACAATGAGTTTGAGAGTCCAGGGTCCCAAAGTGGAACCCTAACTCTCACACAAAAGATCAACATTGCCAAGAAATCCTCAAATGTTAGGGTTTCGAATTGAGTCAGACAATAGAGGTGAGAGGGCAAGCCACTCGATAGAGGCTCAGGAGTCTTTTCCAAAGACTTATGAGAAACAAACAGACATGATACACAGTCAAGAGCATGGAGAACACGTTTTGAGAAAAACTCAGAACTTAAACAAGTTCAGAAGAAAAAGTGATACAAACTTAGGTAAAAACAGATGAATCATGCTTAGTAAGAACATAAACATAGTCCGGTAAAGCAAACAACACCAAAGAGCTCACAGTAAACACATATAGTAGAAGAGTAAGGAAAACATAACACGGATTAACATGCGAGTACAGGAGAAAAGAAAGTAGAAGAATAGTACATGCGTAGTAAAAGAAGTCATATGAGCATAACACAAACAAACACATATAAATAAAGAACAGAAAGAATCGGAAAGATATTTTGAAGAAACCTTTTAGAAATCCTAAATCGATTTTGAAAAGAGAATTTGGGGAAATCTTTAAAAAGTTCAGTAGACCAGTGACATATTCCAGATCTAAGAAAATAAGCAAGTAAAGAACCTTGGACAGCTTAGGGTTTCAGAGAAAAGCCTAGAAATGAGAAAGGTCTTGAGGAAAGTCAGAACCTGAGTCGAAAAGGCTCATATTGCCTGAATATGCCGGAGTAATAGCCGGAGAAGCCATAGATCTAAATCTCTTAGAAGGATCTGAAGAGATACATCGAAGTCGGGCCTTAAAACATCGAACATACAAGGTTGAGTGGTGGAGGGGAGTGAGTACCAATCATCCATGGCCTGAGAAGTCATGGATTCCGGCGGAGTAGTGGTTGAAGAGGGGTAGAAGGAGGCTAGGGTTTCGGAGAGTTTGAGAGAGTTTGAGAGACGAGAAGTTTCAAAGGCGGCGGGTCAGGTGAGAATGAGGGGATTAGGGTAGTCGTTTAGGTTTAATTAGGAAAGGGCGAGTCTTGGCCGTTGATCTTGAGTGATCAACAGTCCAGATTTAAGTGGTAGGTGGGGAACGGGTTGGGTCGTTTGTAATTGGGTCATGGGTTTGATCCAAATTGAAACTGGGCCGGTCCGGTTGGGGTTAGGACTGGGTCAATTTAAGGCTAAAATTGAAATGAAATGGGGCTAAATGTTAAATAGCCAGTTTTTCTTTTTATTTTATAAAAAATAGTAAAAAATAATTTTAAAAGCAAATTAAAAGTACTGACCCAATTAATAATATATAAATATTAGTTTAAAATATTGGGACCAATTTTACAATTATAAATACTATTAATCGTAAAAATAGGCTATAATTGTAATTATATGCAATTTAATCTTTTAAATACCAAATAAATTTGTAAAAATATACAAAAATTATCTTAACTATATTTTGGTATAAATATGAAAATAAAATAAATTATTTACCAAAATTGATGATTTTTGAAATAATTATGGATTTTGTACTGCTAAAATGGATAGTAAATTGATTTACAAACTCTTCAAAGGATTGGAAAAAAATACTAAAACACTTGGTTATGCTTATGTATGCATATATATGTTATTTTGAAAGTATTTTGACCATAAAAATACATAGGAAAAATTGGGTATCAACAGTCCCCCAGAGGCTACATAGTTAGGAAAAACTTCACATCTATTCTTCTCTGTCATGCGATTTTGTTCAGTCACTGCTAAATTGAACCCTCTACTCTTGTTCTTTCATGAATGGCGAAGTCACGTACCGCTTCTACAGCCGAGCGACAACTCAGACCAGTGATGGATCAACAACATCTTTAGATGCCTTGTGGAGGTTGGACATGTTCACTAAGCTCTTCACTACTACTTTCAGCTGTACATATTCTGAGAATCCCCAGGATTATTTAAACAACTATCATGAGGTTCTTAGGAACATGGGGATAGTGGAGACTAATGGGGTCGACTTTGCTACTTTTTGCTTATTTGGATCCGCCAAGACTTGGTGGAGAGATTATTGTTTGGCTAGACCGGTTGGGTCACCAGCTTTGACTTGGGATCAGTTTTCTCAGCTATTTCTGGAGAAGTTTCTTCCTGTCACTCAGAGAGAGATTTATCAGAGACAGTTTGAGCGTTTCCAGCAGGGTTCTATGACTGTTACTCAGTACAAGACCAGGTTTATTGATTTGGCCCGCCATGCTCTTCTTATACTTCCCACTGAGAGAGAGAGAGAGTGAGGAGGTTCATTGAGGGACTCATTCAGCCTATTCGACTTCAGATGGCTAAGGAGAAGGGGAGAGAGATTTTTTTTCAAGAGGCAGCCAATGTGGCCAGGAGAGTTGAGATGGTTCTATCACAGGGAGGTGGTTAGTGGTCTGACAAAAGGCCTCGTTATTCAGGAAAATTCAGTGGTGCCTTATTTGGAGGCAGGGATCTTTTTGGTAGGGGCCATCCTTCTAGGCCTTTTCAGTCAGCACTTCAGACTTCTCACGGTGCCCCGGGTGGCCGTGGTTCTCATATTCAGTATTCTAATCAACAGTCCTACAGTGCACCACTAGCTCCTAATAGTGCACCTCCGCTCCAGAGCTTTCAGGGTCGTCAGTTCTAGCAGCAAAAGGCTTGTTTTACTTCTGGCAACACGATGCATATTGCTAGATTTGTCCTCGAGCACCGAGCAGTTCTCAGCACCAGGTTTCCCTTGCCATGGTTCAGGCATCGAGTGTTCCACCGCCCGCCCAGCTAGCTAGAGGTGGAGGTAGAGGTGCTAGAGGTGGAGGTATTAGAGGTGGATCTCAGGCCGCTAGAGGTGGAGGCCAGCCAGCAGCAGGCCGTCCTAGAGAAGTAGTTTAGAGTGGTGGGGCCCAGCCCCGAAGTTATACTCTTCCAGCCAAACCTGAGGCTAAGGCTTGCGATGCAGTTATCACAGGTATTGTTCTGGTTTGTAGTAGCTTCAGTGCTATTTGATCCAGGGTCTACATACTCCTATGTGTCATCTTATTTCACACCGCATTTGATCATACCTAGTAATTCTTTGAGTGCTCCGGTATATGTGTATACACCGGTGGGTGATTCTATTATGGTAGATCGTGTTCATCGTTCTTGTATAGTTGTTATTGGGGGTCTTGAGACCCGAGTAGACTTATTACTTCTGGATATGGTTGATTTTGATGTCATATTAGAGATGGACTGGTTATCCCCTTACCACGCAATCTTGGACTGTCACGCCAAGACCATGGCCTTAGCCTTGCCGGGTTTGCCTCGTTTAGAGTGGAGAGGGACTCCTTATCATTCTACCCATAGTGTTATCTCATATATGAAAGCTCGGTGTATGGTCGGGAAGGGGTGTTTGGCCAATTTGGCATATGTCCGTGATTCTAGTGCGGAGGTTCCTTCTATGGATTCTGTGCATATTGTTCGTGAGTTTCCTGAGGTATTTCCTTTAGACTTGCCGGGTATGCCACCTAGCAGAGATATTGACTTCTACATTGATTTGGCTCCAGCAGTCAGCTCTTTTCTATCCCGCCATATCCTATGGCCCTGCCTGAGTTGAAAGAGTTGAAGGAGCAGCTGCAAAACTTGCTTGATAAGGGCTTCATTAGGCCTAGTGTCTCTCCTTGGGGTGCGCCGGTGTTGTTTGTTAAGAATAAGGACGGATTGATGAGGATGTGTATAGATTACTGGCAGTTGAACAAGGTTACAATCAAGAATAAGTATCCATTGCCGAGGATTGATGATTTGTTTGATCGGCTTCAGGGTGCCAAGGTATTTCGAAGATTGACTTGAGATCTAGCTACCATCAGTTGAGGATTAGGGCATCCGATGTCCCTAAGACAACTTTCCACACTCGGTACGGGTATTATGAGTTCTTGGTGATGTCATTCGGGTTGACAAATGCCCTAGCACCTTTTATGGATTTGATGAATCGAGTGTTAAGGCCTTACTTGGATTTATTTGTGATAGTCTTCATTGATGATATTTTGATCTATTCCCGCAGCCTGGAGGAGCATGAGCAGCATTTGAGAATGGTTCTTCAGACATTGAGAGATAGTCAGTTGTATGCTAAGTTTTCAAAGTGTGAGTTCTGGTTGAGTTCAGTTGCATTCTTGCGTCATGTTGTATCACTAGAGGGTATTCAGGTGGATCCGAAGAAGATAGAGGCAGTTAAGAACTGTCCTAGACCTGCATCAGCTACAGAGATCTGGAGTTTCTTGGGTTTGGCAGGCTATTATCATCGCTTTGTGGAGGGGTTTTCATCTATTGTAGCCCCGATGACTAGGTTGACCCAGAAGGGTGCCCAATTCAGGTGGTCGGACGAGTGTGAGGCGAGCTTTTAGAAGCTCAAGACAGCTTTGACTACGGCACTGGTGTTGGTTTTGCCCACAGGTTCAGGGTCATATACAGTTTATTGTGATGCATCTCATATTGCACTTGGCGCGGTGTTGATGCAGGATGGCAAGGTCATTGCCTATGCTTCACGGCAATTGAAGATTCATAGAAAGAACTATCCGATTCATGATTTGGAGTTAGCAGCCATTGTTCACGCATTGAATATTTGGAGGCATTATTTATATGGCGTGTCATGTGAGGTGTTCACGGATCACAAGAGTCTGCAATACTTGTTCAAGCAGAAGGAGCTAAATTTTAGGCAGAGAAGGTGGTTGAAGTTGTTGAAAGACTATAATATTACCATATTATATCATCCGGGAAAGTCCAATGTGGTGGCCGATGCTTTGAATAGGAAGTCAGGCAGTATGGGCAGTCTTGTGTATATTCCGGTCGGTGAGAGACTGATTGCTTTGGATGTTTAGGATTTGGCCAATCAGTTCATGAGGTTGGATATTTCTGAGCCCATCCGTGTATTAGCTTGCACAGTCGCTCGTTCTTCTTTATTGGAGCATATCCGAGATCGGTAGTATGATGATCCTTATTTGTATGTCCTTAGGGACACGGTGCAACACGGAGGTGCCAAGCAGGTTACTTAAGGAGACGATGGAGTTTTGAGGCTGTAGGGTAGAGTTTGTGTGCCTAATGTGGATGGACTCTAAGATTTGATTTTAGAAGAGGCTCATAGTTCCTGGTACTCTATTCATCCGGGTGCCGCTAAGATGTATCAGGATTTGCGGCAGCATTATTGGTGGAGGAGAATGAAGAAGGATATTGTTGCATATGTGGCTTGGTGTTTGAATTGTCAGTAGGTAAAGTACGAGCATCAGAGACCTGGTGGTCTGTTCCAAAAGATTGAGATTCCTGAGTGGAAGTGGGAATGTATCACTATGGACTTCGTTATTGGACTCCCACGGACTCAGAGGAAGTTCAATGCAGTGTGGGTACGAATCTAGTACAAGATGCCTTGGACAAGGTTAGGGTTATTTAGGATAGGCTTCGTACAACTCAGTCCAGGCAAAAGAGTTATGCCGATCGTAAGGTTCGTGATTTGGCATTCATGGTCGGTGAGCGGGTGTTGCTTCGGGTGTCGTCTATGAAGGGCATGATAAGATTTGGGAAGAGGGCCAAGCTTAGCCCTAGGTTCATTGGCCCATTTTAGATTCCTGATCGAGTGGGAGAGGTGGCTTACAGACTTGCGTTGCAGCCGAGCTTATCAGTCGTGCATCCGGTGTTTCATATGTCCATGCTTCGGAAGTATCACGGAGATCCATCCCACATGTTAGATTTCAGCACTGTCCAGTTGGACAAAGACTTGTCCTATAAGGAGGAGCCAGTAGCTATTCTAGACTGGCAGGTTCATCAGTTGAGATCGAAGAGTTTCCCTTCAGTTCGTGTTCACTAGAGAGGTCAGCTTGCCGAGGCATCGACCTGGGAGTCCGAGTCCGATATGCGGAGCTATTATCCCCATCTTTTCTACGACTCAGGTACTTCCTTCTTATGTCCAATCGAGGATGTACGGTTCTTTTAGAGGTGGAGAATGTGATGACCCAAAAGGTCATCACTTGTTTCAAAAATAAATTTTGTGTTCCGAGGCCTTACAACCTCTTTCTATCTCACCTCGATTTGCATGTACAGTCCTGGCACGTATTCAGAAAGCCATTACGTGAAAATCTATGAAAAATGATAAACATTTGCTTTTAAAATAAATTTAAGTTGACTTCGGTCAATATTTTGGGTAAACAGACTCGTACTCGTTATTTGACGGTCCCAGAGGGTCCGTAAGAAAATATGGAACTTGGGCGTATGCCCGGAATCGAATTCCGAGGTCCCAAGCCCGAGAAATAAATTTTTAAAGAAAATTATTTTCTGGAATAAATATGAGCTTTTGGAAATGAAATGTGTTTTGAATTTGATGGTATCGGGCCCGTATTTTAGTTCCGGAGCCCGGTATAGGTCTTATATGTGATTTAATTAAGCCTGCAAAATTTGGTAACAAACGGGGGTCATATGACGTGATTCGGAACCTTAGTTGTAAAATTTGAAACTTTGAAAGTTCTTGAGATTTTCTTTGATTTTGATGCTAAATTCATAGTTGTTGATGTTATCTTGGTGATTTGATTGTACGAGCAAGTCCGTATGATATTTTTGGGTTAGTCTGCATGTTTGGTTTGGAGCCCCGAGGGCTCAGGTGAGTTTTGGATAAGCCACGGAGTGTTTTGAACTTAGGAAGTTTCAGATTTTCAACTATTGTGTGTTACAGGTCTGCAGGCTTCGCAGTTGCTAAACCTGGCTCACAATTGCGAGCTCGCATTTGCGAGAGACCCATCGCAATTGTGATAATAGGCTGGGGCAGGAACCCTCTCATTTGCGAGGCTTATATCGCAAATGCGACGTCAACAGGGACCGCAAATGCAAACAATTGTTCGCAATTGCGAAGAAAGCAGGATTTGGCCTACCTTCGCATTTGCGAAGCCTGGGCCGCATTTGCGAGTTCGCATTTGCTAACCTAACTTCGCAAATGTGATATATGCACATGTGAAAATTATAACTTATCTGAAAATTCTTCATTTTTCAAACTTTCTCAAAACCTAAACACCTTTGGGCGATTTAGTTAAACTCAAAATCAAGGGTTTTCATGGAGGAAATTGGGTGTTTTGGGTAGAAGCTAAGTTTTTCAAATTTTGGGGATTTGGACCTCGATTTGAGGTTCGATTTCAAAACAAATTATATATTTAGGTTCGTGGAGGAATGGGTAACCGGGTTTTAGTTCGAACCTCGGGTTTTGACCATGTGGGCTCGGGGGTGATTTTTGACTTTTTGGGAAAAACTTTAGAAAACCTATTTTCATGCATTAGAATTTACTCATTAAGCATTTATTGATTTAGTTAAGTAACTTGTGGCTAGATACGAGCGAATTGGTGGTGGAATCAAGAGGTAAAGCGGTAGTTGAGGTTTGAATTGTGTTCGTGGCATCGAGGTAAGTGTTTGGTCTAACCTTAGCTTGAGGGATTAGGAGTCTTGTCTTATTTGCTATATGTTAATTGTGGAGTACAACGTATAGGCATGGTGATGAGTATCTATACGTCGGTGTCAAGCATGCCTGTGAGTCTTGTATTGTAATTGTTGTGACTCTGTAGTGGTTATCCGTGCTTCATATGAGAATTTTCATTATTGTTCCCTTGTCGGGACGTTGTTGTTATATTATTGTTTCCTTGCCGAGATGTTGTGGTCATATTATTATTCCCTTGCCGGGATGTTATTGTTATATTATTGTTTCCTTGCCGGGATGTTATTGTTATATTATTGTTCCCTTACCGGGATTCTTTTATGATTGGTGTTGATAAATAAAATGGAAGCAGGTTGCACTCCTGCAATGGTACTATATGAAATGGGAGTAGGTTGCATGTCTGCAACGGTACTCTATGAAATGGGAGGGGATTGCACGCCTGCAATGGTACTATATGAAATGGGAGCGGGTTGCACGCCTGCAACGGACTATATGAAATGGGAGCGGGTTACACGCCTGCAATAGTACTATATGAAATGGGAGCGGGTTGCACGCCTACAATGGTACTATATGAAGTGGGAGCGGGTTGCACGCCTGCAACGGTATTACATGTATACTTATTTCTTATTTCTTATCTTTTGTTGGAAATTGAATTATGGCGTTCTTTGAATTTCTCTATTTGTTTCTGCTGATTGTCTGATATACCCCGCAGCATATCCCCCCCCCCCTTCCCATCTTAACTGTAAATATTTGCTTTTATTTTCCGCTGTATATGATATAACTGCACTGCTTTATTTGGTAGTCTTGTCCTAGCTTCATCACTACTTCGTCGAGGTTAAGCTAGGCACTTACCAGCACATGGGATCGGTTGTGCTGATACTACACTCTGCACTGTTTGCAGATACTGATACCGGAGCATTTGGACCGTAGTGAGGGTGTTGTCTTCAGTCTATTCAAGTGACCCGAGGTAGTCCTGCAGACGTCCGCGGGACTTGACGTCTCATCCTATCATTTCTCCTTCTGTTTTTACTTATCTAGAGACAGATTTGTGTATTTTTATTTAGACCTTATTTGTAGTATTCTTAGATGGTCCGTGACTTGTGACACCAAATTTTGGGTAGTATTGTACTTCAGATTATGTAGAAATGTTTGGTTAAATGATTAAGTTTTCGTCTTCCGCATTTCTGTTTATTTAATTTATTCCGCTGATTAATCACTTAGTACTTTGAATTGTTGAACATGCTTAATAAAAAGGGTAATGATCTTATAATATTCGGCTTGCCTAGCTTTTACGAGTAGGCGTCATCACGATTCCCGAGGGTGGAAAATACGGGTTGTGACAACTAAGTTCAAGAACGTAAGGAGTAGTATGTGAAGTAGAATCACCCATGATTTTCAGAAAGTTTGTCAAAAAAGAATAATTTTTAACAACAATCACCTAACACAACAAAGCCAATAGATGTAGAAGAATAAGGAAAGAGTGTACCAAACTTCTTCGCAACCTGAAGAAGTAAAAGGTCTTGAAAATTATTCAGATCTGAAACCCTAGCTTCGAAGTGAACCTCTAAAAAAACTCTGATGAGTGGGTGAATCACAAGAATCTCATAGTAATTGACAATGTTCCAAGCTAATCGAGCAAGAGAGAAAAACCAGAAGAAAACTTCGATTATAAGACCGGCGAAAAATGAAAATCCTGAGAAACCAAAAAAACGAAATCGGCGAGAAGTAACACCACTGAGTGTGGAAGATGAAGAATCAACAATTTATCGGCTCTGATACCATGTTAAATTCGGAGTTTATCCGAATTTGACGAAGTCATGGTCAGGATTTTTAAAGAGAAGTGAGAGCAAACGAATAAAAGAGAAAACTTGTATATTGAAAATGAGCCAAAGGTTGTCCAGAATGTTCTTTATGCCATATTTATAGAGTGGGCCTAACATTACAAAGAATATAAATCGGACCAAATAAATAAAGAATAATGGGCATGTGGCCCAACTAACTAAACTAAATGCGGCTCAAATGTATACTTGTCATGTAACTCCAACAAGTTTGACAATAACATATTTGTAAATTTAGCTTAATTTGTTTGAACAATGGTTTTATGCGTTATGCCCCTAATTCTTTAAAAAAAATCGAGAAATATGGAAGTTTCATGGTGGGTGTTTAAATGAGAATTTAAAGGACACGTGATTGTTAGACACTGAAATTCCAGTCACTGGATTATTAATTTACTATACATGAAACCAGTTCTATTTAAATAGAGGACTACTGTTAATTCTTGGCAATACAAATCAAAAGTGGAAGAGAACATTATTTTTCTATATGTGTTGCGACCAAAAACACTCACGCAAGTGCATGTGATCGTCAAGTAATAGAGTAGTGAGTAGAGTATCGTTCCCACGAAGACTTATGATTAACTGTTGACTAATTCAAACTCAATTAATATGTCTATCCAAGAGGTTTTTTTTACAAAATAGAGATGTAATTGTTTTACTACCTAAACTACCAAGCAATAATCTAACTAGAGCAATTAACCAAACAAATAACAATTTCGAGTAACAAATAGTAGGAGAGGATATTCCAGGGTCACAGGCTAGTTAACAATCGTGTTATGTTCTTGGCTTAAAATGACTAATTGATTTATCCGGATTGTTGATTGACAGGGTTAATGTTACTCATAAGAATCTGTCGAGTTCTTACTCGCCTATTCAAGTTAATTCAATGCCTATATATCTATGGAATTAAGATTAACCAGAATGCATTTACAATTCCTGTATTTCAACCAAGCAAGGCAATTGGGTATATGTCTATCCCAATTGCTAATCCGTTCCCCGAGGCCCGGGTTCAAGAACTTGCTCTATTTAATTTTATATGCAATCTAAGGTTCTCACTTTCGAGTTCAACTAAAGATTCGTAGATAGTATTTCAATGTGAGCTACTCAGCAAAATAATTAAAAGCAGAATTAAATAAACAACCCAATATGATAAACCAACTTTGTCAAATTAAACTTCAAACAACAACATTCATGTTTTACCCATGACCCTAGAACAATGGGATTTAGCCACTCATACTAGTGTTCATCACAAATAGGTTCAATTTCATCACAAATAACAAAAACCAAGAGAAGAAAAGAAGAACTTGATGGTCAAATCTCCTCCTTGCCTCTTGCCTCTCTCTTTCTTGCACTCGACTATGAAAACCTTCCTTTTTCTTCCTTGGGCGAACTTGACTTTATATAGGTTAAGTGAGTTTTCCTCCAGATTTCCAATTCTGCCCCTAAATAACTCTTCCCGGATTTTGGACTAGCGCGACCGCGCACCTGGACGCGCTAGTTGGCTGAGATTCTGTCATGGACGCGCTAAAAGGAGCGCGGTCGCGCACCTGGGCGCGCATGTCCAATTCTGTGTTTCATCACTTCTTTTCCTCGTCTTCAAGCGTACTCAGCTTTGAGGGGTCTTTCTTTCTCCAAAATGGTTCCAATCACAACTTTTTAAGGCATCATATAGGCTCCTCATCCTGCAATGTATACAATTCACAATTAGAGCCTATTTTTCATCAATTAACCATTTTATGATATTGGAATATAATCAAGTGGGAGCATAAACAATCGCCAAATTACCTAGATTTAACCTATTATCAACACCCCACACTTACTTCATTGCTAGTCCTCGAGCAATCAAACTATACATTCTAAAGGTTCCTTCACTCAACCATTTCCCCTAACGCCCTACACCCAGATCAATTTACATACATTACGCCTAGCAGTGAACAATCCTAGCCTCAAAAGTCGACTCTTCAAGTGACATGCAATATTCATACTTCCTCAACGTACTCTACATAGAAGTCAAGACTTGCTTTTCCATCACGAATCATATGCCCTCACAATCACATCAACGAAAATTGAATTCAATCCACACATTCGCTTCATATGCTCACATATATCAAAGAAATCACTCACCCTCACAAAAGAGGTCACATGCATGCAATTGGTACCATAAGCTTGCCCTTAATGTAAATCTCTACTATTGTAGGCTTGCTCGACCCAAAATCAATTAGGACTTTTTCATGGTTGTAATGTGGGCTAAGGGACGGGTAGGATATACTTAGGAATATTGACCAACCCTCCTAAGCACTTTAACACATCACATGAGCAACTTTAGCACAAATTCTTCAACCCACTTCACTTCCACAAACAATATCACCCTACAAATACTCCCTTCTTTTTTAAGCACTATATTAATTCATACCCACCAGCTGGAACAAGACACAATGTATTCCTCTCTCTTTTATTTCAGTTTATTCTTCTTTTCACTCAATTTTCGCTAGTGGTGTATTAGTTTACAAAACAAGTGCACCTTTCTTTTTTTTATTGGTTCCACTCAAAAGCCACCCCACACTTAGTTCCTTCTTACTTCTTTTAGAGCTCATCTCACAATTAAAGTGATTTAAGAGGTAAAAGGATCAGAACAATGTCAATTAAGAACAAAAAGGGTATAGGCTCATAATGCGGGTGCCAAACAAAAGTCCATGGGCTCAAAAGGGTTAACTAGGGACAAATTTTATTTGTGACAAGCAATTAAGCTCAAAAAGATCAAAGAAAGCATAAAATCATTTTTCAAACTAGCATCACCTAAAATTTCGCTTCAACTCACATACCGGGCAAGTTCTTCACACAAGTACAATACATGGACTACACAAAAACCTCACCACACATGGCATAAGACTCATTCCAGATCAGTTCATCAAGATGCTCCGTTATGAGCATTCAATTCAGCAACAAACATACAGATTAAGGCACTTTAGTGAGATTCAACAAATAAGACTAAGCGTTAGACTCTAGGGTCGATTGTGTTCAGGTATGTCAACGCTATGGGTTCTCTTTTGATTCTCTAGATCGTAGCCCATTAACCTAATCTACAAATCGAAAAGAAAACTACCTATACCTGGTTCAAGTTAAACCCTTGGAAAAGAATCGTGGCCTAAAGAAAAACCAAGAGGGGGTTGCTAACTATCTAAGAAAAAAAATAAAAAATCTTTTTGGTGTTTTCTCTAGACTAACTTCCCTCAAGAAAATTGTCTAAAGGATCCGTCATCAGGAAGAGTCTACGTATTTGCCTTTTTGTTTTGTCGACTCAGTCTCTCAAGAATCCCGTTGACAGGGATCCATCGTTGGGATGAGCCATATATCTATTTTAAACTAACGATTCCTACTTAAAAGCATCAAAATTATCAAAGCAAAATGAAACAAAACAAAACCAACAGTCAATTGATACAATCACATACATACAATGAAGGAATCCCCACCCCACACTTAAAAATGAAGACATGTCCCCATGGCTTAAAAATTGAAAGAGCAGTGAGGTAAAGGAACTTCCCTGAAGGCTCACTCCTGGTCGGAGAAGGTGTCTGGGTTGACGTGGCACGCACGACCCAGAGCTCGCAACCAGCCCATGAATTTCTTTTCTGATTTCACTTGTCGGTCAGCTACTGCATCTACTCGAGTGCCCAAATCAGTTATGGAGGTTCGCAAACTAGCCATCTCTGCCTCCATCGCAGTAAAACGGGACACCCGGGCAGCTCCTGACGATGTTGGCCTCCCAGATGGTCCTGCTGCTGCCACATTTTGCTCCTGAGCCTGCGGTGGTGTCCCCATGTTCTCCTCAGCATCCTCTCCGTCATGAGAATCATCAGAGCTACTACTCGCAAACCGGCCACCTCTCGCCTCCTCCTCTACTACTTCCGGTACCTTGCCCGTGGTCACCTTATCAGCACGGAATTAGCCTTCCTTTTTCACCAACCCATCCACAGCTAGATTTTCAGGCACCTGAGCATCCCTGCATAGTTGAGTAACTAAAGAAGGGAAAAAGAACCCATACCTTTTGACTTGGATGCGGACGAATATCTCTTCATGCATCACTTTGGCCACGTCGAAGTCGTGACCATTTACAAAGCACCAAATCAACGCAGCGCGGGGCCCATTGACCTCTGTAGTATTGTGAGACGGAATCAAGTGGTTGTTTATGAGGTACAGCCAGCACTTCCCTTCAAAGGTGAGTGCGGAGGAGTGAAACTTCTCCCCATAGTCCATCCAGACCACTTCTTTTCCGGGCGCACAAATTGTCTCAAAGAATCGCGCCCATTTTTTGTGCGTTGGGTTGCGGCCGTATTCATAGAAGTCATCATAACCAACCGAAGGTGGAGGCAGCTGGTAGGTTGTCCGTATCGCCTTAACAGAAGCATTCACTGCCCTTCGGCGCACCGTGACTACTCCATTATCATGCTCTGGCACATTCGCATAAAATTCTCGCACAACCATTGCATTGCCTTCACAGGGCTCATTGATGAATGTGTGCAACCCCCGCCTCACCAACTCCTTTTACATGTGAGGGCAGTGTCTCTGGAGCTATCTGACGTTAATACCTCTCTTCGGAATTGGCATTTTACGAGCCTTTTCCGCAAAGCGAGCCTGAGCATTGGCCGAAACAAATTTGGAACTATCAAAGGAGTGTGCAGGTGCAGCTCCTCGTGACCTAGATGAACCAGCCTGGCTGCTCGATGAGGCCCCTGTGGCGCGTCGTTTCCTATATGGAGTCATGATGCCTGCAAAACGGAGACACATTAGCACAACCCAACAGAAATTTTGTGACTTAATGCGGTTACTCAGACTTCACACGCATAAAGGGTCACAAACTATATAATCACGATCATTGGGACCTTTCCACAAACACCTTGTGGGCAGTAGGCCTTCACAACCCCTTTTAAAACTTTTTAGAACAAGAATCACCCACTTACACTCACCAACATCACATATCAAGTTGGATTCCACTCCACACTTATCATCCACCAACACTACAACATCTTGCACCAATTTCTATACAAAATCTAAGTACAACTACTACAACATAGGCATAAGAATACAACCAAAAAATTCTGAAAAATAGAGAGAGAATAAAAAAAGAGATGAAAGAAACTAGGGCTCATACCTGTGGTGAATGAGAATGGGGAAGATGCTAGTGAACTCGGGGGGGGGGGGGTCGTGAGATGGGGGACGGGAGGGTTTGGGATTTGGGAGTGTTTGGAGAAAAGTTTTGTTTTTGTTTGAGTTGGAATGGGGGAGACGAAGGGTAGTGGTTTTCTTTTGTTGAATAGGGGGTTCAGGTACGGAGGGGGCATTATTAGATGGGTGCAAGTGGTAATTTAGTCTAAAGAATAAACAAAATAAAAAAAAACATAAAATACACTTGAAAAACGCCGGATTGTTTTTTTTGCGAAACTAGCGCGCCCAGATGCGCGAGTGCGCTAGATTTAGCGCGTCCAATACAGAACCCAAGAGCTACTAGCACGCCCAGATGCACGTCCAGTAGCGCGGTCGCACTAGTAGCACGTTCAACAGCGCGACCAGGTGCGCGGCCAAGGCAAAAACTTTGCAGTTTAGCGCGTCCAGTAGCGTGGGCGCGCACCTGGGCGATATTTTTCTTCAACTTTTCACCTGTTCTTACCCCGTTCGATGGCCTTGGCACCTGCCCTTTGTCCTGCATTGGTTAGCTCTTCCTAAAACACAAATTAACACTACTACTATCGTTGGTTGTCTCCCAACCAACGCCTTATTTAATGTTGTGGCACGACTCAACACGTTCTCAAGCATCCGTCAAGTCCACCGAGGTCTTGTGACGTGCAAAGTCACCACCCCAGTAATGTTTTATCCTTTGACCATTCACCAAGAAAGTACCAGTTGATCTCATATCCCGCAACTCCACAGCTCCATGAGGCTTCACACTTACCACTACAAAAGGGCCTGACCAACGAGATTTAAGCTTTCCTGGAAAAAGCTTCAACCTCGAATTGAACAAAAGAACTTCTTGCCCTGGCTCAAACTCTCGATGTTGGATGTGCTTGTCATGCCACCTCTTAGTCTTCTCTTTATACAATTTGACATTTTCATATGCATGCAAACGAAACTCATCAAGCTCGTTGAGTTGCAGCAACCTCTTCTCGCCAGCCATGTCCCCATCCATATTCAGCTTTTTAATTGCCCAATAGACCTTGTGTTCAAGTTCGACGGGCAAGTGACATGCCTTCCCATAAACTAACTTATACAGAGAATCACCTATGGGAGTTTTGTATGCAATTTGATATGCCCACAATGCGTCGTCTAACTTCTCTGCCCAGTCTTTTCTATTTGCACTCACTGTTTTCTCAAGAATCCGCTTTACCTCTCTATTTGACACTTCCACTTGACCACTCGTCTGGGGGTGATAGGCAGTGGAAAATTTGTGCTTGACTCCGTACTTTGCAAGAACATTATTCAGCAGTTTGTTGCAGAAATACGTTCCTTCATCACTGATCAACACTCTGGGAGTTCCAAAGCGTGTGAAGATGTGCTTCTTAACAAAGCTTACCACCATATTTTCATCATTAGAGGGAAGAGCAATGGCCTCCACCCACTTAGACATATAATCGACTGCCACCAAGATGTACCTATGACCATTGGAGTACAGAAATGGTCCCATGAAGTCAATTCCCCAAACATCAAAAAGCTCCACTACCAGAATGTTTTGTAGCGGCATCTCGTGCTTCGTTGTGATCGTTCCGGTTCTGTGGCACCTGTCACACATTTTAACAAAGGCGTGTGCATCCCTAAACAATTTTGGCCAATAGAAACCTGATTGTAGCACTTTCTAGGCGGTCCTGTCTCCACCATGATGACCTCCGTATGGCGAGGCGTGACAGCTATGAAGTATGGCATTCATCTCCTCCTCAGGAACACATCTCCGCACTAACTGATCTGCACAGAGCTTGTATAAGAATGGCTCATCCCACATGTAAAGCCTCACATCATGCAGGAACCTTCTTCTATTATCGAGTGTCAATTCTGGTAGTGTCACTCCGCTTACAATAAAGTTCACATAATCTGCATACCACGGGGATGTGCTTGAGGTGATAGCCAATAGCTGCTCATTAGGGAATGTTTCTCTGATTGCACCCCCTTCAACTACATGGTTCCGATTTTCTAATCTAAACAAGTGATCAGCCACTTGATTCTCTATTCCTTTGCGATCTCGGATCTCTAAGTAAAACTCTTGCAAGAGGAGGACCCACCGAATCAGTCTTGGCTTGGCGTCTTTCTTCTCAAACAGGTATCTGATAGCTGAATGATCTGTATAGACAATGACTTTGGTCCCCACTAGATATGACCTGAACTTGTCAAACGCCCACACCATGGCAAGAAACTCTTTTTCAGTGACTGTGTAGTTCATCTGAGCTAGATTCAGAGTTTTGCTCGCATAGTAGATGGAATGGAAGATTTTATTTCTCATTTTCCCCAAAACAGCTCCAATAGCCAAGTCACTCGCATCGCAGATCAACTCAAATGGTTGCTCCTAATCTGGAGAAATTATGATTGGTGCAGTCACCAACCTTCCCTTCAGCTCCTTGAATGCCTTCAGATAGGCAACATCAAATTTGAAGGCGACATCCTTCTCAAGCAACCTGCACAAGGGAGAGGAAATTTTCGAGAAATCTTTAATGAAACGACGATAAAAACCTGTATGGCCCAAGAAACCGCAAATGCCTTTGACAGATATCGGTGGGGGCAATTTTTCAATCGCTTCCACCTTTGTCTTGTCCACCTGAAAACCATCTTTGGACACCTTGTGCCCCAAAACTATACCTTCACGTACCATGAAATGGCACTTTTCCCAGTTTAGCACCAAGTTAGTTTCTTCACACCTAGCAAGTACTTTGTCAAGGTTCATCAAGCAGTTATCAAAAGAACATCCAAACACAGAAAAATCATCCATGAACACTTCCACAAACCTCTCAACCATGTCAGTAAAAATGGCCATCATATACCTTTGAAAAGTCGCATGTGCATTACAAAGACCGAAGGGCATTCTCTTGAATGCATATGTGCCATAAGGACACATAAATGTGGTCTTCTTTTGGTCCTCTAGGGCTATAGCAATCTGATTATACCCCGAGTAACCATCTAAGAAGCAGTAGTACTCCTTACCAGCTAATCTATCAAGCATTTGGTCAATAAAGGGGAGGGAAAACTGGTCATTCCGGGTGGCATTGTTCAATTTTGTATAATCAATGCAAATTCTCCACCCGGTGACAGTTCTTGTAGGGATTAAATCATTATTCTCATTAACTACTACAGTCATCCCCCCTTTCTTGGGTACACATTGAACGGGGCTTACCCATTTGCTGTTTGAGATAGATAATACAATACCTGCATCAAGCAACTTAATTACTTATTTTCTTACCAACTCTTTCATGATTGGATTGAGTCGGCATTGTTGCTCTACATTGGGCTTGTGTCCGTCCTCCATGAGGATTTTGTGCATGCAAAAGGTTGGACTAATGCCCTTAATGTCAGACATCGTCCACCGAAGTGCTCGCTTGTGCTCACGTAGCACTCTCAACAGCTTTTCTTCCTACAATTTAGCCAAGTCAGAAGAAACAATAACGGGTAAAGTGTCAGAGTCACCCAAATAAGCATATTGCAGGTGAGGTGGAAGAGGTTTAAGCTCCAATTTTGGGGCTTCCTCAATTGACGGCTTTGGAGGAGGTCCCTCTGGCCTATTCAAAGGCTCAAAGGGGTGTATCCCTTGCATGTACGCACAAGATGTATCAACGATGTGCATCATCTCCTCAACCTCCTCATCAGTCCCCAGGATATCAAGCAACATAAGTGCTTTCTCTAGAGAATCGTCTAGATATACACTCGGATCATGAATATGCTCATCAGCCTCAACAACAGATATCATTGAGAGCTTCTCATAGTGAAGGGGAAGTTGGATTGTTTTGTAGACATTAAAAACTGCTTCCTCGTCATCTACCCTCAAAATCATCTTTCCCTCTCTCACTTTGATAATTGCATCACCAGTAACTAAGAGAGGTCACCCTAATATGATTGGAACCAGTTCATTAGCCTCATAATCGAGGATAATGAAATCAGCAGGGAAGATGAATTTCCCAATCTACAACAACACATCTTCAATCACCCCTTCAAGGTGTGTTATCGATCTATCAGCCAGCTGCAACATCACAGTAGTGGGCCTTGGAGCTCCCAGGCCCAATTTCTTGAACAAAGATAGAGGCATCAGATTTATGCTCGCCCCCAAATCGCAAAGAGCATGACCCACATCAATATTACCAATGCGCACAGGAATCATGAAGATGCCAGGATCCTTAAGCTTTTGAGGGAGCTTATTTTGGACCCTTGAAGTGCACTCCTCAGTAAGTGCCACTATCTCAAATTCAGTTAATCTTCTCTTGTGAGCCACTATATCTTTTATGTACTTAGCATACTTTGGAATTTCACGAAGCACATCAACAAGTGGGATATTCAATTGAACCTGGCTCAACATAGAGAGAAATTTTCTGAACATGCGATCATCATTCTTTTTCTGCAATCTCTGGAGGAAAGGTGGGGGTGGCCTTGGGGCCTCCACTGGCTCTGGAAGTTCAGCAGCATTCTTTGGCTCGTGAGTCACTTTAGGGATCAACTCTCCCTCAGGTATGGGCTTGTCTTTCTTTTTCTTTGGCACTTCCTCTAGCTACCTCCCATTTCTAAGTGTAACTGCATTCACTTGAGGGTTCTTTTCTGTATCACTGGGGAGAGCGCCTGCAGGTCTAGTGTTTTGATTTGTTGCTAACTGCCCCATTTGCCTTTCAAGATTTCTGAAGTCGGTCCTGAGTTGCTGATTGTCAATCAACAACTTCTTTAGAAAATCATTGGTACTTTCTTCCATTTGTTGGGGTGGTCTCTGAGGCTGATTGAAACTCCCTTGGGGTCTATGCTGATTCTGATTCTGCTAATTTCCACCCCATGAGAAGTTGGGATGATTCCTCCAATTTGGATTATAAGAATTCTCTTATTGTGCATGTTGATTCGGTAGACCTCTGTTCTGTTGCCCCACATAATAGATGGATTCTGGATTCGTGGGGCACATATCACTCATATGACTGTCGCCACAGAGTTCGTAGCAAATAGTCATTTGTTGTACATGTTGCATTGTCTGTGGCTGCTGCATTGTCATCCTAGTCATCTGATTGGCCAGCTGATTTTTGCTTAATTGCCTTTCGTGAATCACCCTCACCTTGCCAATTATTATCATTAGCAGTGAAGTTATTCAGCAAGATTTGGATTTCACTGTACGGTCTGGCCATGCAACTACCCCCACAAGATGAATCAAGATTCATCTTTGAAGCATCATCTAACCCATCTACAAAAGTGTGACCCAATACCTCATCCTTCTGGCAATGATGAGGACAGTCTCTGAGCATCTTCTTGTACCTTTTCCATGTTTGATGAAGTGTCTCACCAGCTCGTTGTTCGAACCCAAGAATTTGACTCCTCAATATCTTTGTTTTCTTAGTAGGGAAAAACTTGATTAAGAATTTCCTTGCCAGATCATCCCAAGTGCGGATTGAATTCGTTGGATCCTTATTCAACCACTCCTTACCTTACCCGATCAGTGAAAAGGGGAAAAGTGTCAGCCTGACATAGTCCCTGGAAACGTTCGAATAATTGTAAGTGTCCGTAATTTCCAAGAAATTCTGAATGTGCCTCTGCGGGTCTTCATGAGGTAAGCCCACAAATAGCCATGTGGATTGGATCAGCTGCACCATGTATTGTTTTAGCTCAAAGTGCCCAGTAATATCAGGCATCACAATAGCCTGAGTCATATTAGCCAAACTGGGCCTTGCGGCTTCGATCACCGTGCGTTCCTCATTACCTGACATCTCAATTGGTTGTGGTTGAACTACGATGTCCAACTCTCTTTCAATTCTAGTTCTAGCGTCCACCTCCCTCCTCAATCTGTGAAGTGTTCGTTCAATTTCGGGATCAAGAGGAGGGAGATTGTTTGCGCTTCTACTTCTTCGCATTCAAGAAAAAAAACTTGTATTAGCACAAACAAAGTGAACTGAAAATTAAAACTTGAATAAATAAATAATAAAAGCTCAACTCAGTCAAGTAGCTAATTTCTAAGTCCTCGGCAATGGCGCCAAAAACTTGTTGCGACCAAAAACACTCACGCAAGTGCACATGATCGTCAAGTAGTAGAGTAGTGAGTAGAGTATCGTTCCCACGAAGACTTATGATTAACTGTTGACTAATTTAAACTCAATTAATTTGTCTATCCAAGAGGTTTTTTTTTACAAAATAGAGATGTAATTGTTTTACTACCTAAACTACCAAGCAATAATCTAACTAGAGCAATTAACCAAACAAATAACAATTTCGAGTAATAAACAGTATGAGAGGATATTCCAGGGTCACAGGCTAGTTAACAATCGTGTTATGTTCTTGGCTTAAAATGACTAATCGATTTATCCGGATTGTTGATTGACAGGGTTAATGTTACTCATAAGAATCTGTCAAGTTCTTACTCGCCTATTCAAGTTAATTCAATGCATATATGTCTATGGAATTAAGATTAACAAGAATGCATTTACAATTCCTGTATTTCAACCAAGCAAGGCAATTGGGTATATGTCTATCCTAATTGCTAATCCGTTCCCCGAGGCCCGGGTTCAAGAACTTGCTCTATTTAATTTTATATGCAATCTAAGGTTCCCACTTTCGAGTTCAACTAAAGATTCGTAGATAGTATTTCACTGTTAGCTACTCAACAAAATAATTAAAAGCAGAATAAAATAAACAACCCAATATGATAAACCAACTTTGTCAAATTAAACTTCAAACAACAACATTCATGTTTCACCCATGACCCTAGAATAATGGGTTTTAGCCATTCATACTAGTGTTCATCACAAATAGGTTCAATTTCATCACAAATAACAAAAACCAAGCGAAGAAAAGAAGAACTTGATGGTCAAATCTCCTCCTTGCCTCTTGCCTCTCTCTTTCTTGCACTCGACTATGAAAACCGTCCTTTTTCTTCCTTGGGCGAGCTTGACTTTATATAGGTTAAGTGAGTTTTCCTCCAGATTTCCAATTCTGCCCCTAGATAACTCTTCCCGGATTTTGGACTAGTGCGACCGCGCACCTGGACGCGCATTTGGACGCGCTAGTTGGCTGAGATTCTTGTCATGGACGCGCTAAAAGGAGCGCGGTCGCGCACCTGGGCGCGCATGTCCAGTTCTGTGTTTCATCACTTTTTTTCCTCGTCTTCAAGCGTACTCAGCTCTGAGGGGTCTTTCTTGCTCCAAAATGGTTCCAATCATAACTTTTTAAGGCATCACATAGGCTCCTCATCCTGCAATGTATACAATTCACAATTAGAGCCTATTTTTCATCAATTGACCATATTATGATATTGGAATATAATCAAGTGGGAGCATAAACAATCGCCAAATTACCTAGATTTAACCTATTATCAGTATGCTTGAAAAAAATAATGGTTTTCTCAGCAGAAGCGAAGCTGGGAAGTAGATATCAGTGCGGATAACCTAATAGCTTTTGCTTAGATCTTGTATTTGAATTAAAAAAAAATTACTAAATATATATAAAAATGTAACCGTGAATCCAATAAATAAATAAGTTATGAATTCAATTACAATTTAATTTAAGAATCTATAAACTTTAAATCTCGATTCCGCCTTAGATTTTCTGATCCATTCCTCTTTTTCTTCTCCTGCTAATCTTTTTATTAATCTCTATTGCGACAAACTTTTATCCACAAAAAGCTTACCAATGTATCATTGCACATTGACAAGTGTGTGGTTATGTGCTCAATCTTTTTCATGCAGAAAATAAGATGTGTCGATCCTCAAATTGAGAAATCCCATCATTTTTTTTTTCTCGGATTGAGTAATAACAGCAGCACTGATACTACATATTCTTTTTTTTTTTTTTCGTTCTTCTCAATGCGAGAATATAGGACTGATATATTAGTGTAACCATTGCAGATGTCACAAGAATAATGACAAAATTTTGTTTTAGACCTTATGTGTGAAAGGCTTAAGTTACATAAACTCCCAGTAGCAATGGTAATTCTAACATGTATAGTAGTAACAACTAACATGTAAGTTACTAATACTGTTTTTATTAGGTTATCACATAATACTTATTATGAAAATTACCGAAAAATATGTTATTGTGGCTTAATTGTATAAATATTTTCTACATCATCATTGTATAGAACTCCATGAAAAAATACGAATGCTATTCTATTTTTTCAACAAATATTACTTAATTACTTCATGTTCTGCCTTGGACGTAAAATAATGTCGCCTACATACCCCAATTAAAAGCCTTATTATAACTTTTTAAATGATAAATAAAGTGAACTTGATAAATAAGTCGGAAATATAGTAATGGACAATAAAGAAGTTGAATTTTTTAATGTACTATATATCTCGTGATATGCGAACATATGGCCTAAATTCACCTACATAATTAATTAATACTTAGAACATTCAGCTGATAATAATGAATTGAATTTGCATGGAAAAGTCCGTATGGTACAGTTGAGGGCAGCTGAACGAGAATGAAGGTTCAAGCTATCCATGGAATGCTCACTTGAAACTTTTGTCCAATCAATATGAGAAAGAAAGAAGTAATGATATAGACATATAAGAATAGAAAGAAAAACGGGTAGGTCTCTTGAATGAGACAAAGCATAATAATCTATCTGGAAGAGTGTACGTAGGTAGACCAAAAAGAGATAAGATCGGCAATTAACGTTAGCTTTCCGTGGTTGTCACAAAACTGTCGAATATTCCACGTTAATTAGTAACACGCATAGCTGTTCTTCCACACCCCACAAATCCATAGCTTCTTTCTTGTCTTTAGATTTTTTCACATCAGTTGATCGATCTAAAAACGATGAAATTATGAATGATATATTGGCCGACATTTGTGACCAGAAATTCTTCTTTTTAAATGACTGGATTCTTTTTTAGGTGTGCTTCTTAAGTAAAAGCTTATCATAAAAGAGTTGTGTGAGAATTTGGACAAATTCAGTTGAAGTTGAAAGAAAAAAAGATATTTAAACTTGAAATTGAGAAAAAGTTTTAATTTGTATAAGTAATAGGATAGTGTTATAAGATCACTTTGTTGTTCAACCAATATTAATTATTACACCTTACCTTTGGAAACTGTGCGTTAGCATTGCATCATCCAACTTACCAATATAATTACTAAGAAAATTCAGTAAAGCTGGATTTACCTTACCCTACATTTTTTGTCTTAATGAAAATAAATATAAAAAAGGTATTTCTTCGTCCCATTTTAATGGTCGCTTTAAGAAAATAATCATCCTTAACCACACTTAACCATGGTAAATACTTACCCGCATAGGATATTTACTCAAAATTAATAAAATTTATTATAGTTAAGTGATTTAATGAAGTAAAAATATGCATTAGTTAATTAATATTTAAATGATAGAATTATATATGCAAACAAATATCATGCTTCTATTGGTTTAGTGTAAATTTCGAGTGAGGATAACAACAGATTGACGACTTTCACTAAACTTCGGTTTTATGTTACATGGACCTAACAACTAGTATATGACAATGCATAAAGAGAATTGACACTTTTTTAATCTTATAAGTATTAAGTTTGGCAACAGAAACTCAAAAAAATTGACACCCAATAGCCAAAATTATTTTCCTTAAAAATAATAATAAAATATATTTGAAACTCTCTCTCTCTTCTCTCTTCTCTCTTCTCTCTTCTCTCTTCTCTCTTCTCTTCTAACAGTTGTCTCCTGTTTCTTCCACAATTCGTGCCACAAAATCCAACTGAATGCCAAGAATCACATTAAAGCTTACTAGTCTATTTTCTCCTTCTACCTTTCTTAATTAATGAAACTATTATTAATTAATTTCTGTCTAACTCACACAACGTATTAAATGTTAGAGAAGTGCTGATAATCCTAATATAGAAACTAGAAGATCTTTCGCACACATATCTTGACTACGTTTATTGCATGAAATGTTATTAATTTCAACAAAATTCTTATAAAATAAGAATGTTTAATTAAACTAATTTTTAAACGTAATGAAAAAATTATTTAGGAAAAATTAAGAGAATGTCATTTAAATGGAAAGTATGTTATAAATACAAAAAACTTACAATTTGGTAAGAAAAAGTAGGTCAGCAGCTAGATATTTAAAGTTGAAATTGAGAAAAAGTTTTGTAAAATTGATCGGATATAGTGTTATAAAAATGTGCAGTAGTACAGTTCGGTTTTATTAACTTAGTATATTTTATAGAAATGATATAAAATATACACGTATCTGTATCGATATAAATACGCCAAAATAAATTTTTATATATTTATAAATGTATTAAGGAAGTTTTGACTTAAAATTGTTATGTATCCATGGTGCAAACTTATAATAATTTCAAAGTTTTCCCTATCTTTGTCAGTGTAAACAAATAATTCCAAATACCTTGACTTTTTCTGAACATATTGAGTCAAGTAGAAATATAAGAATTCGACACACTTCTTTTTACATTATTTTGATTATATTCACACTTATATCGGGAAAGATTTTGATTCGATATATATTCTCACACACACACACACACACACATATATATATATATATATATATATATATATATATATATATATATATATATGTGTGTATGTATATATGTGTGTATGTATATATATATTTTTCATTTCACACGATGTCTCCACTAACCACCGTGAAAGTGATTATATTAGTTAAACACTGTACATCTCAGTTGGTTAATACAGAGTTTCATTTCTTCTCTTCCTTCTCTCTACTTTCTCTCTCTACAATATTGCTTGATCTTTCAATTCTTCATTTGCATGTGTATGAATCCGAGTTCATGATATTAGATCTCGGATTCTATCATGGTATCAAAGCGCTCGATCTAAATTTAGGACAAAATTCGTCAAAATTCCAATAGGAAGCCATTGCTGAAGCTGCTCCCATGGGAGAACCAGAGATTGAAATTTCTCGAATTTATCACAATCATCCTTTGTACTTGAGAGAATCGGACATGCCTGGTGTAGCGTTAATCGACATAAAACTCACAGGTCCAGAGAATTATGGTCTGTGGAGTCGAGCTATGCGAACGGCACTGTTGGTGAAAAACAAATTAGGTTTCATAGAAGGAACCTGTGTAAAAAGTTCATTCAAAGGTGAATTGGCAAATCAATGGGAGAGATATAATGTTATAGTGCTGTCTTAGATTGGAAAAACAGTGGCGGTGGAATTGCAACCTAGTATCATTTATGCATCAAATGCATCGAAAGTTTGGAGCAAATTTAAGGAAAGATTTGATAAATCGAATCTAACTCAGACTTATCGACTGTGGAAGATGATAGGGTCGTTAACTCAAGTTACTGATTCAGTCACTGTTTATTACTCAAAAATAAAAGATCTATGAGATGAAATGGATTTGTTAGTGGCAGGACCTGAATGTGATTGTGAGGAGACGAGGCCATTTATTGAACAATTTAGAAATCTAAGACTTTTACAGTTTTTAGTTAATCTAAATGAAAGCTATAGTCATGTGAGAAGTCAGGTGTTACTCAAAATACCTGTTTTGACAGTTAATCAGGCATATGCCTTGGTCATACAAGAAGAGAGTCAGAGAACTCTTGGAGTAGGGGAGTCTAATAACGATGCTTTGACGATGCTAGCTGGAAAGAATCAAACACTCAATCAGGGATTTAAGGCAATAGGCTTGATTTGTGAATTCTGTGGGTATAAGGGTCACTTGAAAGAGAATTATTACAAAATTATAGGATATCTTCCGGATTTCAAGAGTAAGAAGAAAGTACCAATACAAGGAGTCAAGACTTATGATAATGCTGATACAACAGAAAAGGGGAATGCATCAAGCCCACAGTCCACACAAGGGACTTTCTTCACAGAGGATCAATACAAGCAGTTGTTGAACCTTCTAAACAAACAAAACACAGGTGACTGTCAATCACTTATGGCAGGTATAAATGCATTATTATGAAATGCTTTTGGCTGTGAATGGATATTCGATTCAGGAGCCTCACATCATATTACCTTTCATAAGGAGATTATGCATGATGTTAAGGATTGTAATGCACACAATAATATTGGAGTGCAAGTACCAACAGGGAATAAGTGTCAAATAACTCATACAGGAAATGTTTCTATATTGGATAACCAAGTTTTGAAGGATGTTTTACATGTTCTTGACTTTAAGTTCAACTTATTGTCTGTTCCAAAATTGACCAAGGAACTATGTTGTATTGCAATGTTCTTCCCTGACTTCTATATACCGGAGGGTCTTTACAATGGAAAGGTGATGGGGATTGGTAAGGAATCATGTGGATTATACCTTTTGCAGAGGAGATTAATGCCTGCAGCAAAAATGGTTACTAACGATGCAAATAATTCAGTTCTTTGGCACATAAGGCTAGGACATCCTTCAATAAATGCAATGCAGCATATTCAACAGTTAAAGAACTCAGTGGACAGCAGAGTACAACACAGCTGTGGTATATGCCCCTTGGCTAAGCAAAGCAGGCTAAAATTTACATCCAGTAGTAATAATATTGTTAGTAGTTTTCAACTTGTTCATGTAGATGTATGGGGATCTTATAGGATACCTACTCATGACAGGAAGCACTACTCTATTACAGTGGTAGATAATTACAGTAGAGTTACTTGGATATGTTTGTTACAATCAAAGAGTGAAGTAATGGTTGTCTTGAAGAATTTCTTTTTAATGGTCAAAAATAAGTTTGGGGTGACTGTTAAGACATTAAGATCTGACAATGGCACTGAATTCTTCAACTCTAATTGCAATGAATTATTTTTTTTCATTAGGAATTGTTCATCAGAGTACTTGTCCCTACACACCTCAATAGAATGGGGTGGTAGATAGGAAGCATAGACATATTCTAGAAGTAGCTAGAGCTCTGAAGTTCCAAAGTTCAGTTCCTAATAGATTTTGGGGAGAGCGTGTTAAGACTGTTGTGTACCTACTTAACAAATGACCTACTTCTATTTTAAAAGTAAGATCACCACATGAGCTTCTATACAACAAGCCACCTCACATAAATCATCTTAGGGTGTTTGGTTGCCTCTGTTATGCTAGCAACCTTCCAAGAGGAGATAAATTCAGTCCAAGGGCAAATAGGTGTATACTGGTAGGGTATTCAACAACTCAAAAGGGGTACAAGCTTTATAATCTAGAAAGAAAGGTCTTTATTGTTTGTAGGGATGTTAGTTTTAGAGAAGATATGTTTCCATTCAAAAATTCTAAGGTGGATTATGTTGATTTATTTCCAAAGCAACCAAAATTGGTGGTACAATCTGCCCAGCCAAGCATTGAACAAGAACCAACAAGCAGCCTTATTGATAATGGCACTCAAGAACAAATGACATATACTGAAGATTTGACAAAAACTCATGAGGATCATATTGACACGGTCCCAAGAGAGACATTTCCAATAGATGCAGATACTTCACAAGCCAATTTAGATGAAACACCAATCCCTTCACAACCATCAGAACCATCACCAATCCTTTCGTAACCATCAGAACCATACACTCAACAACCACTAGTTCAGAAAATATCTCATGAAGTTAGAAAAGGAGGGAGAATTTCCAAACCTCCCATTTGGCTGAAAAACCATGTGACAACCAAGGACACTACTAATCAATGTCTTTATCCACTATCCAAAGGTCTATACTATGGGAATCTGTCAACAAGATATCAATCCTATTTGAGGGCTTTTTCAGCATGCATTGAACCAAACTCCTTTAATGAGGCAGTTCAAGATGATAGATGGATTGAAGCCATGAATCAGGAAATACAAGCACTTGAGGATAACATGACTTGGGAACTGATTGAATTGCCTAAAGGAAAGCAAGTTATTGGTTCTAAATAGGTCTACAAAGTCAAGTACAAAGCAAATAGAGAGGTAAAAAGGTTCAAGGCTCGTTTGGTTGCAAAATTATACAACCAAAAGGAAGGACTTGACTATCATGTCACATTCTCACCAGTTGCAAAATTGGTGACAGTGAGACTTGTTATCAGTGTAGCCACTTCCAAAGGGTGGCTTCTATACCAAATGGATGTTAACAATGCTTTCTTACAGGGAGATTTATATGAGGAAGTCTACATGAGTTCGCCTCAAGAGTTCACCAAACAGGGGGAGACCAAGGTATGCAGACTTCTCAAATCTTTATATGGCCTCAAATAAGCTTCTAAACAATGGAACATTAAGCTTACTGAAACTTTAATAGAGAGTGGATTTGATCATTCCTTGTTTACCAAGAGACAAGGAGATGGTTTAGTGGTGATTCTCATATATGTGGATGATTTACTCATTACTGGCAGTCATTTCACATTGATAGAAAATGTAAAAATAACCTTACACAATCGATTCAAAGTAAAGGATCTGGGGCAGTTGAGATACTTTCTTGGAATTGAGGTTATGAGATCGAAGAAGGGAACATTGCTTAATCAAAGAAAATATACTTTAGAACTTATTTCTCAAGTAAGGTTAAGTGGATGTAAACCTTCTGTTGATATCCAATTTTTCCCTATAATATTTTTAAAGTGCATACATACCTTCAAAATTATGCATCAACATCAATTAATATTTTTCCATAATTTCTATATTTTAAGATAATTTATTCTAGTATTTTATTCATATAAATAATTACAAAATTTCATCACAAATGACTCTATAACATTTCATTGATTTAATTTTGCTATTCATAGCCATATTAAGTTCAAATTATTTTACAAATGGCCAGATTTACACCTTTTGATTATAATTACAATAATTTTGCAATTATAGCCCATGCATACATCACTGCATTATGTTACCAGAAATTGGTCAATTTCATTTTTAAAATATTGAATAATTATTTTAAAGCACTTCTATGCATGAAAATTATTTTTTCTCATTATTAATTATTTTATAAAATAATTTTTATTTAATTACTTGGGTATTTAATAAATAGCCCCTTTTATTTCAGATCTGACCTCTTTAAAACCAGCCCAAAACCCTTTTAAAAATTTTTGGCCCAAACCCCTTTTGGCCCAATTTGCCTACCCGACCCAATAACCCCATTAAATCGTGGCCGTTGATCTTTTAGATCAACGGTCCACGATCAAACTTCCTTTTTTAATTCCAAACAACCCCCCACAACCTTATTCATTCTCACCAAACAACCACCCTAGAATACCTAATCCTCTCAGTCTCTCTGATATCCAAACTTAACCCTATCTGTCGACACCCAAAACCAGCCCTAATCCCGTTTATTCTTGTTTGATCTATGGATTTCCATGGATGTATGTGACTTTTGCTTGTATTTTCCCCTGGTTGCTCGATTTTGTGATTTCGTGGAAGGACCTCGAAGAGATCTAGTCCAGATCTAGTTCAAAACTCTCCAAGAGTTTGTCTATGGTCTGTGAGTGCTTTCTATCGATGTTTTACGGCTCAAATCTCTGATTCAAAGACCAGATTCTCGTTACCCTTTCTTTTTTCTTCAAAACCTAATGTTTGGACTTGAATCTGTCCAGATCCTTGTAGATCTGGAGCGATTTTGAGTTTGTCATTGATGTTTCCTTAAGGTTCTCTTATTTCTTTACTGATTAACCGATTTTTTGAGCATCTTATCATATTAGGGTTTGGTTTTCTTGTTTTTTGTTGGTCGAATCTCTGTGTATCTGAAGTTTTTTCAAATTCCCATGGTTGTTCTTTAAGGTTCTTTTACTTCTCTGCTACCAACCGATTTTTAGCACTACGCTACTTTAGGGTTTTGATTTCTCTGACTTCTGTTGTTCGAATCCCTGTATGTTTGAAGTGCTTTCAAGATTCCATGGTTGTTTTCTTTAAGAGTTCTTTGACCTCTATACTGCCAATCAACTCTAAGTGTTTTCAAATTAGGGTTCTTCTACTTCTTCTGTTTTCACAAAAGGTTTTCTGAGATCCTCGGGTTTTATTTAATCTTTCTCGCATGATTATGTTTCTGGTTCAATTGACTGACTGTTCACTGTTTGATTTCAACCTCGTGTCTGTTATTTTATCTAGGGTTTCATTTGTTTACTGAAGTATTTTGCTGATTTCTGTTTGTTCCCTTAGCCTTTAGGCTCTTAATTTGCATCTTTTGCCTATTTAGGTGTTAACTGGCTTTTGATTGGTCTTTGATTATCTTTGATTGCCTTATTCGCATGATTGATTGCTTGATTTATGGGTTCTAACCCTAACTGACTGTTAAACCTTCTTTTTGCCTTATTTGAGATTCAATTAGAGTTATTTTGGTATAATTCCCTAATTTCCTACCCACAATCAAGCATTGATTGATCACTTCATTTATCTTATTTGCAATATTTACCTACCTCGCCTTAATAAGATATCCACATGGTTTTGTGGATTCTTACTGATTCCTTTACATGGTATAATTTAGATTCTTTCCTTAATTAGACCCATGTAATTACCGTTTGATCAATTACTCCTAATTAAAGGAGTCTATTCTGAACTCCTTATGTGATGGGATTTTGATTGCCCTTAATTGCTGATTTCTAATTCTTTTACCTTATTGGCTCTACTCTTGAACTGCTATATAAACACTATCATTCTGCTCCATTCAACACACGAACAATAATTCAGAATACACACACATACATTCATACTCTCTCTTCTTTCTTTGCTACTTGTGCTACTGTAGTTCTAGCCGGCTGAAAGCCAAGGCTAGGTAGTGGAATTGCACTTGTTTTTCCATATTCTGCATTTTTCTTCTTTATCTGGTATGTCTCTAGTTAAATTTTGAAACTCAACTTTATGTGTTCCATGTCTATACATCCATGTTTATTCCTATACTTTTTACTCAATTGTTTCCATGTTTACTGCTTTAGCAAGCATGTTTAAATTCTGCCTTCTCTTGTTAAATGTATAGTCAGTATTAAGTCTCACTTGATTGCTTGATATTCTAACAGCATGTTATTCAGCCCCTGTTTACCCTCTTTAATTGATGTAATCATGTTGATAATTTAGTGTCTAGTATACTTGTTTGATCCTAATGAACACACATTTTGTCTTCAACATGACTATGTGCTTCTTATCATGACTAGTTGTTAAGTCACTAAACTATTAGACTCCTATTTGTTCTGTACAGCTGTTGCTCTAGATGTTCCCCTAGACCCTGTTGTATGTTTGAACTCTCTATGTCCCAACCTATTTGACCCCTATTTGCAAACCGATTGTTGAATGATTGTAAGTCTGTGTGATTGCTCTTCTCAGAATTGATCTCAAACTATTTTCACTTTTAGTATTTTCTCTAAAACTGTGCCTATTCCTGAAACCCTTTTTCACTCTTGAAGTTTATTTCAATACTATTTTATGTCAAGCACTTTCACTTCTACTCTTAGACTATTAAGTTCTGCCCCTCTGGTTTGTATACTGCCTAGGGATCCCCGAGATCTCTCTGAGCTCTGGCATACTAGGGCTGACTCTTCCACACTGCACATAATCAATCCCCATTTGACAAATGGTCTTGGTGTAAGCACTGCCCGGGATCCTTGAGGTCCTTAGGGAACTCTGACACACCAAGGCGCACACACTATTGGCTATGAGATCTTTGGCTTTTGAGACTGTGTTGAAGGCCTGACATTCCCAGGTTTATTTTGGGCCTGATTTAGGCTCCCTATAGTATAGTTTCATTTACTTATGTAATTCATTTGATCCTGGTCTGTAATAATATTATTTGTAAGCAGATATTGGGGCAATTAGTAAAAAGGGTGGGGATTCATACATGATTTTGTGGGAATTGGGTAGAGATCATGCTTTAGGTTCACATATGTGATCTTCATAGAAACCATGCTCTTAGGTTTCTATATATGAACTTCCTGCTTTGGGTTGATATTGTGATATAAATCATGCTTTAGGCCCGTATGCTATGCTATTTGCATCAAAATATGTCATAAGTCTATAATATTTGCATTAGAAAGCCTGCCTTAGGACATTCACGTTTATATTTTGCATATTAGAAACATGTTATAAGTTCATCACTTCTTTCTCTAACTTTGCATAAATTATTATCACCTGGAAATTATGTCATTAAACTGCTTAATAAAAATGGCCATCTCTATGCGCATTAGAAAACCTGATTTAAGACTTTGTTTGCATTGAGCTCTAAAAAACCATGCCTACATCGTTTTGAATAAACAACTGTCTATAAAAGGGTTTGAAGCAGTCCCAACACATAGATATCATGTCCTAATATCAACATGCCTAAAATCAGTTTTGTAATATTAATCACTTAGATCAGCATGCTTATATGACTAAATAAATTCAAGTTATTTAATTGGTTCCCAGATTATGACTGCATACAGACCTACACCTAGGCAAGCCTTAGGCAATTAAATAACTGTGAAATTAGGTTCTGTTTATGTGTAAAATTGTCCAGGCTTAACGGGCTATAAAACCAGTAGGCAAGCTGGTTAGGATTCTGCCACTTCTCCTTAAAACAAATACTGCATATTCTGTATCTGTAATGTTCATCTAGATATCATGTTCCTAGGTTTTCTAAATTTCTTCAAAATCAGTTGTTTGAGACGTGCTATGTATCTGTTTATGTGTGGAGGTAAACACGAGTCCTTAATTGCTTCCCTATTTGACAGTCCCATGTGTTCTTTGTTGTTGCTTAGATTTTACCTTTTAAATACCTTCGGAGCGTCTAGAACTGCCTAAGTATAGAGGTCCTAAACACCTCCGGGACCACAAGGAAGGGACGGGTAAATCACGCTTAGAGTTCGTTAATTAAACTCACTTATATAACCACTAAGGGGAAGGTAATGGGTAGTAAAAGGATATGATGACCTGCGTAATGTCATGTGTAGCCCCTCTAGTTGAGGAGGATTGTCGGCCATTGCACAGATTGATCCTATAGGCTAATCAACTTAGGACTTTCCTTCCCCCAATTCACATATGTGTACTTATAATGCCTAAACTTATTTTGTTTATGTATGGTTGGATTGCTTAGGCCTCCTTAATTTACGTGTGCTTAGACCATCTAAACTTTCTTGATTGTATATGTGTTTAGACTATGTAAACTACCTTTATTTGCAAATATGTACTTAGACTGCTTACTTGTTAAATAACTAATTCACATAACTAAGTTCAGTCAAGACCCACTGTTATGGACCTCGAGGGGTGCCTAACACCTTCCCCTCAAGGTTATTTCTAGCCCTTACCCTAATCTCTGGTAATGCAAACTGGTTAATTGAGTCAATTACTCTAGGTTCCCTAACCCACCTTAATCCATTAGGTGGCGACTCTTCAAATACCTAATTCCCAAAAAGAAACGAGTTGTTCCCCATGAATGTCGAAACCCGAACTCCACGAAGGAAAAAGGGGCGTGACACCTGCTAGAACACCTTTGGAGCTAAATTAAAAGTTGACCACTGTTGAGTATGATACTCATGTAGGAAATGCAAATGGTCCATAACTTGAAGATGACACTGTCTATCAATAGTTGATTAGAAAGCTTCTTTATCTTACTATCACTAGGCCAGATATTAGCTTTGCAGTTCAGAGCTTGAGTCAGTTCATGCAAAGACCTAAACAATCACATTTGGAGGCAGCTTTTAGAGTGGTTAGATATCTCAAAGGGTGTCCTGGATTGGGTGTGTTGCTGCCTGCTGATCCTCTCACCAATCTGACTGCCTATTGTGATTCAAATTTGGCCTCTTGCCCTAACACAAGGAGGCCAGTCACTGGATATGTTATCAAGTTAGGAGAAGGACTCATTTTTAGAAGTCCAAGAAACAAACACTGTTAGCAGGAGCTCTGCATAAGCTGAATACAGGAGCATGGCAGCAGCAGTAGCTGAAATAACTTGGATCATTGGTTTGTTGCAAGAGTTGGGACTTTACATTACTCAACATGTGTCCTTGTTCTGTGATAATAAGGCAGCGATCCAAATTTATAACAATCCTATCTTCCATGAACGCAGTAAACATATTGAGTTAGATTGCCATTTTGTATGCGAAAAGATCAAGTCTGGGCTCATACTTCCTTACCATATTTCCTCTGCTCTGCAGCATGCTGACCTTCTCACCAAAGGATTATCTACTGCTCAACACCACCTTCTCTTATCCAAGTTTGGTGTGTTTGATGCCTTTCACCCACCAGCTTGAGGGGGAGTATTAACAGAAGGGTAGAGAAGGGTAGTTTAGTGTATAGTATAGAATATTGAGAAGGGATATTTTTGTCATTTCACACGTTATCTCCACTAACCACCGTGAAAGTGGTTATATTAGTTAAACAATGTACATCTCAGTTGGTTAATATAGAGTTTCATTTCTTCTCTTCCTTCTCTCTACTTTCTCTCTCTACAACATTGCTTGATCCTTCAATTCTTCATTTGTATGTGTATGAATCCGAGTTCATGATATTAGATCTAGGATTCTATTAGCCCATTTGACCAAGCTTCTAAAGTTAACTTATTTTGAAAAGTATTTTTTTAAAAGTACTTTTAAAAAAGTACTTTTGATGAAAAAATAGTTTGTGTTTGGCTAATTAATTGGAAATACTTTTGAGCAGCAATTGGTGTTTGATCAAGCTTTTAAAAAGTACTTTTAAATGTATTTTTGTCAAAAGTGCTTTTGTGGAGAGGCTATTTTTTTCTGTTTCTCAAAAATTACTTTTGCTTCTACTTAAAACCAATTTTTTTTAAACTTTGCTAAAATGCCTCAACTTTGAATAAAAGATTTTTGATCATGCCCAAGTACGCCTTATAAAAAGGACTAAGCGGTCGCTGCAAATATATAATCTGATTCAGTCCGGAGTCGAATCCCACAGGGAACTAACCTATTTATTACAACTTTTAACACTGCTAATGAATAGCTCAAACAATCCCCCGGATGCAAGATTTTTAATAGATAATGAGTAGAATTTAATTAACTAATGAAAAATAATAATAAAACTAGCAATAATCAAGAATAGAGTTGAATTCAATGGTAAAATGGTCTAGGGTTATGGATTTCCCCAATTATCGGATTAATTCCTGACACGTTAACTATAATCTCACCGTAATACTCTATAAGAAATATGAGTTCTGAGTTACCACAATTATCTCTCGATCAATTACGATAATTTACTAGAAGCATTCTCTCGAACTACTATAGTTAACAATTTATGAAACTCAGAATTATTCCACCAAAGCTTCGTTATCTCTAACCCTACTTTTAAATTCAAGTAATTAATCTCTTAACTTACTCGAAAGTGGTGTTGTTCAACAACAATTTAACCCAGTGTTCTTTATCAAACAACACAAGGTAACTAGACACGATTAATCAAGGGCCCTTTCAATTAATCATAGGAAAACACATAGTTGAACAATTATAGATTAAGAAACGACTTAATTATATCAAAATGTAATCAAGACTTCATCCAACAATTGATTCCATCAACCCTAGATTAGAGGTTTAGCTACATATAATTATTTTCACAATCATAATGATATAATTCATTTTCAATGATAAAAATAAGACAAAGAAAGGTAAAAACTCTATGCCGAACCTTCTACCTTGCTTCTTGCATGTTCTTGCCTTCAAAAACGCTTTATAAACCTCAATATCTTTTATTTGGGTGAGTTGGGCTTTTTATAGGTCAAGGAGAGTCGTCCTAAAAATTACACAATTGACCTTGCAATGTTTGGCTCCGAGCACCGCGTCCGCGGCTGCAGATGGACCGCGGATTCAACATTTGTTTTGTCCGCGGCCGCGGATTGACCGTGGACCTGGGCGCGGATTCAATCCTTGCTTTTTCTTCTTTTTTCGGTTGTGTTATCCTCCTATTGGCCTTCCATTCTCCATATTGACTCCAAAATACTCTTTTAGCTTTCTCCTAGCTCGGAGTGGCTCCTGCAAAGCAATAAACTCGTAATTAGAGCATTTTGTTATCTTTTAGGTAAAGTGCTGCTAAATTAGAGTGTAAATATTAGCTAACTTGCATGATTATCATCTATTATCAACACCCCACACTTAATTCCCTGCTCGTCCTCGAGCAATCAAACCACACTCTACAATGGCCTAACTTCACTAAATGACTCCCCTAACTCGTCACACCAAGAACATTTCACAAGAATTGAGCTCAATAGTGTAACATCTTCGCCTTAAGAGCTGACTCTCCCATGCCACACAATATTCCTAACTTTACTCACTTACTCTAGCGCAGAGGTTAAGACTCACCCTTCCTTCATGAATCAAGTGCTCGTTCATAACAAATGAGGGTGGTTCCACACACAATAACATTTAAGAACAATTAGGAACTGAAGATAGAAAGAACTCACTCACTCTCAAAAAGAACATTCATATGCCACAAAAAATGCACCATAGGCTAGTGTACTACTCCACTAATTCTAGTTCATTCAGTCTAGGATCAATTTGGACTTCATTTGGTTGTAATGTAGGCTGTGGGACGGGCAGGATACATTTAGGTATAAGAGTGACTACACCTCCCTAAGCACTTAAATACATAACCTTTATCATTTAAAACCCACACCTTTGTCAAACCATAACTCCACATTCATATCACTATATATTAACTCCCTTATTCTTTAAGCACAATTACATCAAGAGCCACCCCTTATCAAGGAATATTTTTTTCGCAGCAATACACTATTATTTTCTTTCTCTTTCACTTCAAGTGGCTCTTACTTGTTCAAAACAGTGCACCTTTCTCCTTATTTCATTAGTTCCACTCAAAATCCAAACCACCCATCCCACACTTTAGCTTTTACAAAGTTCAAAATAATTCAAGTGCTCATGAGAGGTAAAGGGCTCAAATAGATGATTAATTCAAACAAATGGGTAAGGCTCGTAGTGTGGTTGCCAAAGAAATAGGATTACAGGCTCAAAGGGGTTAACTACAATACATAATAATTAGGCGGGTAATATATATATATATATATATGGCTTAACAAAGAAACGCCTATATCATTTCCAAGACTGAACAAACTACTATTCCACTTTGCAAACACATAGAGCAAGTTCTAGGCATCTAATGCAGTGAACAAAATACAACAATCCTCACACACACATGGCACATGACTCACTCCAGATTGGATCATCGAAACGCTCTAGTCAAAGTACTTAAGCCAAATTAAGAACATACAATTTAAGGCACTCTAATAAGAATCAACAACTGAGCCTAAGCGTCACACTAAAGTATCTACTGTATTCAAGGCATAATGACTATAAGGGATCTTCCTTCCATATTGTCCCTTTGCCCAAAAGTACCAAAAATATTAAAAATTTAAAAAACTAATTAACTAACCCGGTTCAAACAAAAACCCTTGGAAAAGAACCGTGGTCAAAAGAAAAACAAAGGGGTAGTTGATACACTACCTACAATAGAAAATCTTTTTTTTATATCGACTTAGACCGTCAAGAAACCCGTCGAGTGATATCCGTCATCGGGACAAGTCGAGCACATTTAGACTACTAATCAAAAACGAAAATCAAACTAACCAACGACTACAATCAAATTAAAATCAAGCTACATTCCTATATATACACAACATACCAACGAAGTAACCCTCACCCCACACCTAAAAAAATGTCATGTCCTCATGTCATAAAATAGAAAGTAGTGCGAGGCAAAGGAACTTCCCTGGAAGATCAGTCTTGATTAGAGACTGTGTCGGGGTCTAAGTGACACGCTCTCCCCAGCGCACGCAACCAGCCCATGATTTTCTTCTCGGATTTAGCATTCTGGTTGGCCAAGGCATCAACTCTAGCCCCCAAGTCTGTGACTGTAGTCCACAGCCCTGCCATTTCCTGCTCTAAGGCTGCCAGCCGTGTTACCCGACCAACCCCGGATTGCCCTTCAGCTTCCACAACATGCTCATGGGGGGAGGGGGCGACGCAGCCCCCACTTCATCCTGCTCATCATCCCCCTCCTCAGATGCCTCAGAATCATCACTATCAGTTGAACTGGCTGCCACTGCCCCTTTCCCAATGGTCACCTTGTTTAGTTGTGTTGTTTATGGTAAGGGGAGGGAGTAAAAGAGAAGGGGGGATCCGGTTGGGGGGAGGTGTTTTAATTAACTAAGAACTAATTAAAGGGGTGAGGAGGGTGGGAAAAGAAAGAAAAAAATAATTTTTTTTACAATACCTGGTCGCCAAGTCCGCGACCGGATCCGCGGCCGCAGATAGAACTCTTGCAGAATTTTCGGTCTATTCGCGGTCAGATTTGCGGCTGCGAATCAGGCGTCCAAATTCATTTTTTATGTTTGTACCTACCTCAGGATACTTACATAAACCCAACAAATATAACAAATCAACGGGTTGCCTCCCACGAAATGCCTAATGTAACGTCGCGGTACGACGCAGGCATTGATCATCACTCCTCATTCGCGTACTGGGGCTCTTCCAAAGTTATTACCACTATATCCCCTTTTTCTTCGGCCATTCCAAGGTAATGTTTCAACCTTTGCCCATTCACCGTGAACTTATTTGTCCCATCTTCTGATTCAATCTCCACAACTCCACTTAAGAACATTTTCACCACTCTAAAGGGTCCTGA